>NC_091451.1:10633436-10691394 GCF_964237555.1 Oryctolagus cuniculus | reverse complement strand
TCTCTGCTGTGGCCCAGGAAGGCAGTGGAGGATGGCCCAGGTGCTTGGGCCCTGCACCCCATGGGAGACCAGGAGAAGCACCTGGCTCCTGGCTCCTGCCATCGGATCAGCACAGTTCGCCGGCCGCAGCGCGCCGGCCGTGGCGGCCATTGGAGGGTGAACCAACGGCAAAAGGAAGACCTTTCTCTCTGTCTCTCTCTCTCACTGTCCACTCTGCCTGTCAAAAAAATTTAAAAAATAAAAAATAAAAAGAAAGTGAGTAATTGGAAATGATTCCACTATTAGGTATTTTTTGCTGGAAATGGTGTGAGTTATATATAAAAACACTTACATCTGCATACACTAAGCTGGAAACTGAATTTCTTAATCCACTAAAAATCTTCCCTGAGGAGTTCCTGTGCATTTTTAAGCCATTAAAAGTAGAAAAAGCGGGGGCCGGCGCCATGGCATAGTGGGTTAATCCTCCGCCTGCAGCGCTGGCATCCCATATGGGTGCCGGTTCTAGTCCTGGCTGCTCCTCTTCCAATCCAGCTCTCTGCTGGGAAAGCAGTAAGAAAAAAAAGATGGCCCAAGTGCTTGGGCCCCTGCACCTGTGTGGGAAACTCAGAAGAAGCTCCTGGCTCCTGGTTTCAGATCAGCACAGCTCCCACCCTTGCGGCCATTTGGGGAGTGAACCAACAGAAGGAAGACCTCTCTCTCTGTCTCTTCCTCTCACTGTCTGTAACTCTACCTTTCAAAATAAACAAATAAAATCTTAAAAAAAAAAAAAAAGTAGAAAAAGCCATTGCTGTGGTGTAGTATGTAAAGGTGCTGCCTGCGGTGCCGGCATCCAGTATGGGAGCTGGTTCAAGCCCTGGCTGCTCCACTTCCAGTCCAGCTCCCTGCTATGGCCTGGCCCAAGTCCTTGGGCCCCTGCACCCATGTGGGAGACCTGGAAGAAGCTCGTGGTTCCTGGTTTCAGATCAGCCCAGCTCTGGCCATTGCGGCCATCTGGGGAGTGAAACAGTGATTGGAAGACCTCTCTCTCTGTCTCTCTCTCTCTCTGCCTCTGCCTCTCTGTAACTCTGCTTTCAAATAAAAATAAATAAATAAATCTTTAAAAAAAAAAGTAGAAAAAGCATCACTTCCAATTAGCTTACAAAGAAAGTTATCAGGGAAGATGAAGATTAACTGGCCAAGTTTAATTTTAAAAAATTTGCATTATTAGTGGATGAGACAGAAAAATAACTATCTCAATTTCTTAGGATCAACCAATGATCTACTTCATCCTATTTGAATACATCTTTCTTAGTGAGATATGAGACTACTTTGAAAAACTAGCGGAAAAGTGAAATCAAAAGCTGATTACTTAGATGCAAACCAATTTTGAAATCCATACATAAGTTATTCACTAAAAATTTCGCAGGAAATGTTGCATTGTGAAAAAACAACAATGCTTAATTCCATTTTTTCCAAGAACTTTTTGATGAACACTCATATCTTTTTCAGATTTGACAGCCAATAAAACCAAGCATAAGTGAAGACTGGAGACAGACTTTCAGCTCATGCCATCAAAAAGTAAGCTAAGACTCCAAAAACTTAAAAAAGATTGAAAATATTAAATCACACTCATATAGATCTATTTTGTTCACTATTGAGAGAAAAGTTTCCATATTGTTAAAAAAATAACAAAATACAAAAATATTTAAATTTTTATCCTTAACATCCTTTTTAGTTATGTCTAGTAAACAATTAGTACATGTAGATAGTCTGAAAATAAATAAAAATATAAATGGATTTACAAGTTCATGAAAGCGGAATTAAAAGATAAGTTTATTTTGGTCCAAAAATTTTTGAAATCCATGTATAGCTAGGGCTGTTTAAACAGCTCATGAAAATGCATAGTATGAAAAAACTATGCATAGATATCAAACATTTTTGCAACAAAGTAAATATCTTTTCATATCTTTTAACTCTGCTTCCATGATTGATTGAAGTAGCTTCATACATGAATATAATGTTTTGATAAGACAACATCATGAAAAAAGCTTGGGACCACTGATAGCAGAACAGTTGGCACATACTCAACTGACATTACTGGAAATACCTTGGAAGGTTTCATTTTCTCCGGTGAAGGAAGCCAAGACACGGGCAGTTCCAGGCTAGGACTCCTGTGCGCCCCAGACTCCCACCCTTCCTCAAAGCCTTAATTAACAACGGATCTGCCCTCTGGCACGGGATGGCTGCTGCATCTTAGACACCACATCCACATTCCAGGCAGGAAGAAGAGGGACATGTGCGGGAGAAAGACAGAACATGCACACAGGGCCACCCCCAAGGCTCCTACTGACACGGGGCCTCGGGAAGAGTTGCGATAGCAAAGTGAGCAGAAAGCCCGACTGCCGGCTGGCTGCATGCTGGCAGTGGCAAGCGCCAGGACACCCTGTCCTAGGAGGAGGCCAGGCCAGGGCAGGCACTGCAGGCTGGAGCTGCCCGGGAGAGATCCACAGCTCTCTGGAAGGGAAGGCTGTGAAGGGGAGAAGCTGACTGCACTGCTCACCTTCCCCATTCGCTCCCAACATTTGACCCACTAGCTCATTTGTGCAGACAACAGTCGCGCTGGTCATCGATGGCTCTAACGCGTCAGACTGGTGCCTACTTCAGAATATTCCTTGGGAAATCCAGCTTGGAAACTCTGAAGACTAATGCCTAGGTGATCGCAGCCATTCACCCGCGGAAAGCAATCTTAATGATTTTAGGCTACTCCAGGCAACCCCAGCAAAGAAATAAATAGAAAATGTTCATAGCTTAGGACAGCCCAGGTCTCTGAGATGATTTTATCCTGATCAGGAAACATAACCCTGGTCTACCCTCTTCCTGATTTGTTTGGGATTTTTTTGCTCTGCAGTAGTTAGAAGCAGCTACTTTGTCAAAGCAGCAGAAACAATACAACTTAGGGCTGCGGTTGTATGTTGCCGCAACAGTGAGCGCACACAGGCTATTTCATATTGCTCAAGACTCACTCTCATGCATTATTCATCCCCCCAAACGGCAGAAATTACCCCTTAGATGCAATCACTTGGGCAAAGACAGCTTGGATTTACTCTGAAAAATGACTTCTTCCCAGAGAGCTACTTTCTTTCCGGTCACTATCGCAGGCGCCGATACCCCTCCTGGCGCCACTGTACTCTCTGCTCTCGTGCGCCCTGCACAGCGTAAGGCTCTGTTCTGTAACTGGAAAGCCAACTGGCATTTCCCGCTTGGATCTGACACCATGAAGGTGACAGCTCCATAGGAATGGAAGTAGAGTGGCGGAGGCTCCTCGGTATAGGCTACCCCTCCCCCAGCCCACAGGAGCCTTCTGTCTGCTGCTGCCTCGGACAGATCCCTCCACGCTGTCCTTTCTCCCTTTCCTTCCTAAATCTCTCCCCTGACTTTTTTTTTTTTTTTTTTTTTTTGACAGGCAGAGTGGACAGTGAGAGAGAGAGACAGAAAGGTCTTCCTTTGCCGTTGGTTCACCCTCCAATGCGGCCGGCGCACCGTGCTGATCTGATGGCAGGAGCCAGGTACTTCTCCTGGTCTCCCATGGGGTGCAGGGCCCAAGGACTCAGGCCATCCTCCACTGCACTCCCGGGCCACAGCAGAGAGCTGGCCTGGAAGAGGGGCAACCGGGACAGAATCTGGCGCCCCGACCGGGACTAGAACCTGGTGTGCCGGCACCGCAAGGTGGAGGATTAGCCTAGTGAGCCGCGGCGCCGGCCTCTCCCCTGACTTTAAAAACGATGCTCACCCTGGCCCTTGAGCTCACATTGCTATGCATGGCTAACTCCCAGCTTCCTCGTGTTGCAAACACTGAGAGGCAGTGGCGATGCCTTCAAGTACTTGAATTCCTGCCACCCAGGTGGGAAACTTGGATTGAGTCCCTGGCTCCTGTCTCTGACCCGGCCCAGTCTCAGCTGTTCCAGGCCTTTAGAGAGTGAACCACTGGATGGGAGCTCTCTGTAGCTCTCTCCCCCTGCCCTCTTTGTGTGTGAGGGGTGGGGGGTGGATGGTGGGTGGGTGAGTGTGTGTGTGTAGGTGTGTGTGGGTGGGGTGGGGGTTGTGTGTGGGGGGGTATATGTGTGTAGGTGTATGTGGGTGTGTGTGAGTGTGAGTGTTTGGGGGTGTGTGTGTGTGAGTATAGGTGTGTGTGGGTAGGTATTTGTGTGGGGGGGCAGCAGTTGTGTGTGTGTGTATATGACTGTGTGGGTGTATGTGTGTGTGTAGTGGGTGTGTGTGAGTGTGAGTGTGTGGCAGTGGGGTGGGGGTTGTATGTGGGGGGTATATGTGTGTGTAGGTATAGTGGGTGGGGGTGTGTGTGAGTGTGTGTGTGTGGAGTGGGGGCTGTGTGGATATGTGTGTGTGCATATGTATGTGTGTAGGTGTGTGGGTGGGGCGGGGTTTGTGTGGATGTATGTGTGTGGGGGTTGGGTGGCTGGGTGGGGGGTGTGTCTGTGTGCATGTAGATGTGTGTAGGTGTGTGGGTGGGGCGGGGTTTGTGTGGGTATATGTGTGTGTGTAGGTGTGTGGGTGGGGCGGGGTTTGTGTGAGTGTGTGTGTGTGGAGCAGAGGCTGTGTGGGTATGTGTGTGTGCATATGTATGTGTGTAGGTGTGTGGGTGGGGCGGGGTTTGTGTGGGTATATGTGTGTGTGGGTTGGGTGGCTGGGTGGGGGTGTGTGTCTGTGTGCATGTAGGTGTAAGTGGATGTGTGTGTGTGAGTGAACCCTACATAGCCTTGTGGTTGTCCTGATCTCTCTGAGGGTGGTCTATACTGTCTTCACCTCCTCAACTCCCATTCTCTCCCTTCTCATGACAAGGTCATGGCCTTGTCAACCAGTTCCTGCAGAGCCGGGCACTTCTTCCGGTCTCCTTGGAAACCTGCCTTCCCTGCCTCAGGGGAACACCAGGCGGCCCACGGCGGTCTCCTTCCCCAGCCCGGCTCTCCCTTCAGCCCTCCTCCGGCCCCTACCAGTCCTCGCTCCGCCCTTCCAGCACTTGACTCTCCTTCGAGTCCTCCTTCCTTCGCTTCCGGCTCGCTGCTTCCTGGCTCCCTGCCTCCGGCCGCCCCGCCCCTCTGCTGTCTCCTGGGTAGTTTGTCAGCTGCAGACTTGCTGCCTTTGCCCGGGGCCCCTTGCTCCCGCCACAGCACCAATCACCGTGCCGCCTGTTCTGCAGCTGAGACACGAGTCCCTCTGTGCAGCCTCCCTCGCACCAATGGTAGAGTCAACGTCCCCTACTCTGCGCACAGAGGCACAATTTCTCTCTCCCTGATGCCTGAGTGTAGGATTGTTGTCTTCTGTTTCTTTTGTGAGTATCTAACCCTGCATGTGTGATTTCCGAGACTAACCTACGCCGGCACACCACACACACACACACACGCACACACACACACACAGAGTTACTGGCGTGATGAATGAACGCACATTCAGATCTGTTGTAAAGAACAACATAGCCATTTCCATGGAGGCCTCTGCATGTTCTACCCACCTCCACTGGCACCCTGTCCATTTCTCTCCTACTACAGAGCTGACAACAGAGTAACCCGGCCTCTGTCCGCCTTCTTCTCCAACCCCCAGGGAGCTCCTAGGGAATCGGATTTAGCTCAGTATCTCCAGCATCTCTTACAGTGCCTGAGACAGAATAGAAATGAGTTTTGCGATGGAAGACTCAAACCAGGAAATCAGGGTGCGATCAACACCCTAGGTAAAATTAAGACTGGGGAGTGGAGACAAGGATCACATTATAAACCCTCAGTGGCATGAAGGATGGCTTTACAGATGTTTCAAAGGCAAATTTTGGCAAGATACGAATTGACAAAGTGAGCAGGAGCAGGCACCTTAAGAAATGTTTGCTTTAAAGGCAACAAACAGAGCTTATGTTCTGGTACATATGTCCACTTGTCCAGGAAACTTTTAAAAAAATATTTATTTGAAAGGCAGAGAGAGAGAGAGAGAGAGAGAGAGAGAGAGAGAGATTGGTCTTCCATCTGCTGGTTCACTCCCCAAGCCGGAGCTGAGCCAATCTGGAGCCAGGAGTTAACAGTTTCTTCCAGTTCTCCCACATGAGTGCAAGGGCCCAAGCACTTGGGCCATCTTCCAGTGCTTTCTCAGGCCATAGCAGCGAGCTGGATAGAAAAAGGAGCAGCTAGGACATGAATCGGTGCCCATATGGGATGTCAGCACTGCAGTAGAGGCTTAGCCCACTAGGCCAGAGTGCTGGCCCCAGATCTACTATTTTTTTTAAAGACTTATTTATTTGAAAGAGTTAGAGAGAGAAGAAGCAGAGAGAGAGATAGAGAGAGAGAGTCTTCCATCAGCTGGTTCACTCCCTAGTTGGCTGCAAACTCCAGAGCTGTGCCGTTCTGCAGCCAGGAGCCAGAAGCTTCTTCCAGGTCTCCCATGTGAGTGCAATGGTCCAAGGACTTGGGCCATCTTCTACTGCTTTCCCAGGCCATAGCAGAGAGCTGGATTGGAAGTGGAGCAGCCGGGACTCGAACCGGCGCCCATATGGGATGCCGGCACTGCAGGCAGTGGCTTTACCCGCTATGCCACAGCGGCGGTCCCAGATCTACTATTTTTTTTTTAATTTCTACATATGACAGAGAACTTATGGTATTTGTCTTTCTGTGCCTGGCATATTTAACTTCACATAATAACCTCCAGTTGCATCCACTTTGCTGCAAATGTCAGAATTTTATTGCCTTGCATTGCAGAACAAACTCCATCTCACACACACACACACACACACACAGAGTCTGTATTCATTCATCGATCAATGGACCCCTTAGGTGGATACTGTACTTTGGCTGCTGTGTATAGTGCTGCAGTGAGCACGGGAGTAGAGGTGTCTCTCTCACGGGGTGATGTCATCTCCGTTGGGCATGTGGGACAGCTGCATTACACAGCAGCTCTACTTGATTCTATCTGAGGAGCACCCATACTGACATCCCACCCCCCCCCCCCAAAAGCCTGTACTAACTTATATTTTCACCAACCCGGTATAAGGGTTTCCTTCTCTCCAAATCCTCCCCGGTTCTTTTGAACAAATTATTTAATTTCTCTAGGCTTAAGCCTCCTCATATGTCAAATAGATATAATAATGAAACTGCCTTATCAGTGTTGTTTAATAACCAAATGAGATAATGTTATTAAAATGCTATATCCAATATCCAGACATTGTAAACATTCATTAGATGATAACTATTGCACATATTTATCCATAATCAATTTAGTTTTATTTTAGATTTATTAGTACTCTTACTATATTTCATGTAATAAACATTAACCAGGCAAAATGGTTGAAAAATCTTCTTCCGTTCTACCTTGTTCCTTAGAATCTTAAATTGTCCTTGTCCTACTGTACAAGAGCCTTTATCAAATGCACACATTTTGAAGGAAGGCCTGGGAACTTCTAATATTTTAGCTTTGTTTCCTGGGTTCTGTGACACCAGGCTTGAAGGGTTAAATGTATGGGAGATGGAGAGCTCACTCTTTGGTTCACAAAAAGTGATCTTTAGAAAAGTGAGGGTTCTAGTCCCAGTCGGGGCGCCGGATTCTGTCCCAGTTGCCCCTCTTCCAGGCCAGCTCTCTGCTGTGGCCCGGGAGTGCAGTGGAGGATGGCCCAAGTGCTTGGGCCCTGCACCCCATGGGAGACCAGGAGAAGCACCTGGCTCCTGCCATCGGATCAGCGCGTTGCGCCAGCCGCAGCGCACCAGCCGTGGCAGCCATTGGAGGGTGAACCAACGGCAAAAGGAAGATCTTTCTCTCTGTCTCTCTCTCTCACTGTCCACTCTGCCTGTCAAAAAAAAAAAATTAAAATCAAAAAAATAGAAAAGCAAGAAGCTGGACAGCACTTTCAGTGCGAATGTTTGTACTGCTGTGTCTCTCTCAGTCTGTCAGGCAGCAAACAGTCCCCTTGCTTCCTGGGGCAGGTGACACCCAAAGGCACAAGTGGCCTTCCCTTTAATCCAACAGGTAGCTGATTTGTTTCCAAATACAGTTTTAGGAACTGCAGCTACAAAAAAGGTTTGGGAAGCCACCAGCTGGAAAAACAAAACAAAACAAAACACTGCACTACATTTTACTCTTTAGATTTTTATTTATAAATTGAGCAGTGCACATTCCCAATTTCACGGTGTCATTAGATTTCATATTGCCACTGAATGAACCTTGAGAGCATTACGCAAAGTGAAAGGAGTCACACAGAGAAAGACAAACACTGCATGGTTCCACTTATACATTAAGTCTAAAAGAGCGACCTCAGAACAGCAAATGTTGGAACTGTGGACTGCAGCGATAAGGGGCAGAGCAAATGTGGAGACGGGGTCAAAGCGCACAAACTTTCAGCTCTAAGACGAGTAAGTCCGGGAGATCTGACGTCCGGCATGGTGACTCTGATTAATAATCTTGTACTTGAAACTTATTGCTCAGAGTAGACTTCAAATGTCTTCTCCACACACACACACACACACACACGTAATTGTGAGCTGAGGATTGTGCTAATTTGCTTACAACAATCATTTCACAACAGATACATCTATCAAAGCATCATGTTGTGCACTTTAAATAAATATATTTGCCAATTAGATCACAATAAAGCTAGGAAAATAATCCATGTTTTGAAAAGAAGAAGTAATGTCATAGTATGTGAAATTCATTCTTTAATGAAACGTGCTCAATAGAAGGTAAGAAAATTCTCCCAGATTCCTCTGTTAAATAAACTCTGAGCACAAACCACACACGCCCTTCTGTGACAACTTCTTCTCTCTCAGCAGTGCAAGGGGACACTACGGACACCTGCCTGCCTCCCCAGCTCCAGCCGTGTGACTGACTGTGACCCTCATCCTCCTCAAACAGAGTCTGAAGACGCCATCACTTACTTACTGGCTGATGAGTGGGAACCATTGACTCGCTCAGTCTCAGAGGGCCCAGCAACAACATGGAAACAATGATGATGATGATGACGACGACGGCTACACCTCTCTCAAATAGCTGTCATGAAGATCAGATGCTAGAAGGATGCCTGCTTCTTGATGCCAGGTTTGAACCCAGGCAAGAGGCAAGCATCAGACAGCTCCTCAAACAATGAGAAGCTCCTGTTTCAGGAAACACATGGCACATCGGATGCTGGTGGCTCATGCTTGCTTCCAGATGTCGGGGCTAAGTGCTAATCCTTGGCTGTGTGCCTGGAACACCGTGGCCTGAAACTTGCTACCCTGGGCTTCCCAATCAGCTGTGGCTCGCACATCTGCCTGACTCCTGGTGTCTCTCTCTTATTTTCTGGGTGTGACTCTTTGTTCCACCTGCCTTCATTCAGGGCTTCTCAACCTCAGCACTGGTAACACTTGGGCAGATGGTTATGTCATAGAAGGTTGTTCTCTGCGTTGTAGAATGTTTAGCAACATCCCTAGTCTCTCCCATTAGATGCCAATAGCACCCCCGAGTCACATCAATCAAACATGTCTGCAGGGGTTACGGCGCCAGTCAGGACAACATGTCCCATATCAGAGTGCCTGGGTTCAAGTCCCAGCTCAGCTCCTGATGCCACCTTCCTACGAATGCAGACCCTGGGAAGAAGTCCTGATGGCTCAAGTGGTTCAGTTCCCACCACCCACTTGGCTCCTGGTGTCAGCCCAGCCTAGCCCAGTCCTGGTCATCTCTAGAATTTAGGAAGTAAACAACCAGGTGGGAGCTCTGTCTACCAAATTAAAAGTAAATAAATAAAATGTCACCAGACATTGAAAAAAAAAATGTCCCTTGGGGACAAAAACTGCTTTCCCAATGGAGAACCTTAGCTGACTCTCCTGACTCTGACTGCTGGGTTAGCTGGTCTATGGTCCTCGCTTGCCAGCCCTAATATATTTTAGGCAAATACTCCTTTTCTTCTCTCTCTCCCCTCCTGACAAAATCCTGGGCTATTCAGGATGATTCAGAATACTCAGAATGAGTTGCTGGTAAGTAATAATAAAACAGTTCACATGTGTTTTCTGTTTTTTCAAAGCTTTATCAGCCCAAGGGGGAGCCACCTGCTGTGCAACCAGCCCGGAGCAGCATCAAAGCACAAATGGCCAGGGTGAAGTGTTATTGTGCTATGACAGTTACAAAGAACTTTTAGATTTTCCTTGTCCCAGTGTCTCATCTTATCCTGTTTTAGAGAAGACAAAACAGAAGCCTATAGAAGCTAACTGGCATATCCAAGGTCTCAAAGTTACAGAGCCACTGAACTCAGACCACAAGCCTGCAACCTCATCAAAGACCACTCACTCGGGCATAGGGAGAGCAAATTCCTAACAGTCTCTGGCATCCATTCCCAGCATCCAAGTTCATTCTTAGTGTTGGCTTTTCCATTCGCACCTGCATGCTTTGTGCTATTGAACATATCTTAGAATACTGACACAAAAAAGGTGTTCAAAAGTTATTATGCTTGGGTTTCAAAATTCTTTTGCACCAAAATAAATATCTTTGAGTTGCAAACTTTTTGAAGCACCCTCCTATTTTCCCAACAGATGGATAAAAAAAGAGCAGTGTATGGGAAAGCAGGAAACCCTAACATCAGTTCAGAAAAGTACCAACAAGGAGAAGTGAGAGAAAAGGAAAGAGCAAGAGAGCAGGCATATATTGAGGGAAGACTGTATTCTGCTGACTAGTAACCTCAGCTTTTTTTCTTTTTTTTTTAAGTAATTTATTTATTTGAAAGTCAGAGTTACACAGAGAGAAGGAAGGCAGAAAGAGAGAGAAAGAGAGATCTTCTATCCACTGGTTCACTCCCTGATTGGCTGCAATGGCTGGAGCTGCACTGATCCAAAGTCAGGAGCCACGAGCTTCTTCCAGGTCTATCCACGTGGGTGCAGGGGCCCAAGGACTTGGGCCATCTTCTACTGCTTTCCCAGGCCACAGCAGAGAGCTGGATCAGAAGTGGAGCAGCCAGGTCTCGAACTGGCACCCATATGGGATGCCAGCATTGCAGGCAGCGGCTTTGCCCGTTACACCACAGTGCCAGCACCATAACCTCAGTCTTCAGCACAACCTTACGAAGCACATTTGAATTCTCACTTCCCCACTAAACAGGTAGGTGACCTCTGGTATGTTACTACACTCAGTGCCTCAATTTCCTCATCTGTAAAATGGACATAATCACAGAGCTCATCTGATCACACGGCTGTGGAGGTTGAGTGGCCCAGGGTGCAGCACTACTCAGCACAGTGGCTGGCAGATGCCGGGAGCTCTTCCTAGCAGCTAGTGGTTAGTGTTTTGCATTCCAGTGAATGCAACCTGTTTCCAATGCAGCTCTGGCTGTGTGACCATCATTTTGAGTGGCTCCTTAGAACCCTAGAGTTCCTTCCCTTGACTTTATGCCAGACAGTGGTCCCTGTGAACAAGCCATGGGGAAAAAAAAGGTTGCAGGGGGGATTTCCCTACTTAGTGGTGGCTTTGGCTCAATAGATGTTTCTGGGCCAAAAAATTCAAACCTCAAAGCTGAGTACCAGCTGTGCACTGAGCGGATGTCTATTCGGTACTAGGATCTACAATGGGCTCTGAGGATAGCATGGGGAAAGCACAAGCTCCGACTTATACCATCATCACACGCCCATGAAAGGAAGACAAGATGCAAATAAACCAAAACACAGCACCAGCAGTGATGAGCACAAAGACAATACAGCCGAGAGGGAGCAGGGGGAGGTGGGGCACAGTATTAAGAACGGGTGCCAGGGCAGGTCCCTCAGGAGCTTGGGTTTCATCTGGTATTGGGCTGATGACAAGCATCCAGTTGGGTGAAGGTCTGAGGGCACGCAGCAAGGTTATGGCCAACAAGAACGTGTGCAGGTGTGGTTCTCACTGCCATTTTCTTCTGTGCACCACGTGGGCCCATTTTCTCACTGGACTTGCCTGCCTGTCGGCTGCCATAGCAACCTGGGCCCACACTCGGTGCACATCCAGTCCTAGCAACTAGTCATGGAAACGTGAGTTAGAGAACAATAGACTCCGTAACTCTCCGCATCTGCTCCAAGCACTGCTCAGCTGTGACTGGAAATAAACCAGGCAGCCCTGTTCCGGGAGACCTCCTCAATAGCTGCTTCTTCTTCAGGAAGAACCAGCCCGGGCACCTTGAGTTGGGTCTTACCTGGTTTTCAACAAAAGGCTCAGTTCGGCCAACCCAACTAACCTACATATACTGAAGGCAAACTACTTCCTCCTAAACTAGGAGCTCGTAGTGTGCTGATACCACATGAAGTCCTTCCCCACCCTCTGCAGTCAAACGTTCCTGTCATAATTCTAGACGTACCTGTGTTTGGGACCAGCCCTTTCATTTCAACTATGTCTGTGAGCTGTATCTAATTAGATATATCTAATTTCAGTTCTCCCATCCAACAAGATGGGTCCATGTCTAATGAGCCTTGTAGGCCCGAATACAATCGGCCCCCATTTCTCTCCCCAGCAGTGACTTCAGAGGAGACTTGTCAGGTTTTGCTCGCCGGGCATTGAGATGTACGTCCCCAACAATAACTCAAAGTCATCTCCTGACACAGTTTTTCTATGAATCTTCAAAAGCATTTCCTGAAGACCCTCAAATATTTGTCCTTTTTTTGGTAAGATTTCTTTATTTTACTTGAAAAGCAGTTATGGGGAGCGGGGAGAGTGAGCAAGAGAGAGATTTTATCTGCTGGTTCCCTCCCCAAATGGCTGTAATAGCAGGACTGGACCAGGCCACAGCCAGGAGCCACATCATGGCAGGGACCCAAACACTTGGACCATCTTCTGCTGCTTTCCTAGGCCATTAGCACAGCTGGGACTAGAGTCAGCGCCCATATGGGATGCCAGCACTGCAGGTGCAGCTTAACCCATTGCACCACAGTCCCAGCCCCTTATCCTTGGTTTTCAATCTCAAAGACGAACCAAAGAAATATGATCTAATCACTTCTGGAAATTGAAGGACAGGTTGAGTAGCTCTTATCCAAAATGCTTTAGGGCTAGAAATGTGTCAGAAATTGGAATTTTTGGAAGTTGGAGTATTTGAATAGACTTTGTAGGCTGAGCATCCCTAATCCCCAAATCTAAAATCTGAAAGAACTTTAAAATCAGAACCTTTTTGAGCGATGTGATGACTATGTGATGTGAACAAGCATTGGAATCATGATCAGAAAGTTTCTGGTTGGGGGCGGGTATCTAGTCCAGCAGTTAACATTCCTGCGCCCTGTATCAGAGTATCAGAGTACCTGGGTTTGAGTCTGTGCCTCAGTCCAGCTTCTGCTAATGCACACCTGGGGAGGGAGCTGTGATGGCTCAAGTAGTTGGGTCCCTACCACCCACGTGGGAGACTCAGATCAAATCTGCAGCTCCCAGCTTCAACGTGGCCCAAGCCCAGCTCTTGCAGGCATTTGGAGAGTGAACCAGAAGATCTCTTTCTCTCTCTCTCTCTCTCTCTCTACCTCTCAAACAAAAAAAAAAATGGTTTCTGGTTTTGGAGCATTTTAGACTTCAGATTTTCAGGTCAAGGAAGTTTCACTTGTCCTGGGTTAAGTATACATGATTAAATGGCGCCAGTGAGAGACCAAGATGGGCTGTGACCCCCAGGCAGAAGCAGAGGCTGTGCTCTCACTGGCACCCCGCTCCCTAGCGTGCTGTGCTCATTCCAGACTGCACGGAGGCTGAGCACAGACGGATGACGACAGAAGCCTGGAAGGAGACCAGTGAGGAGGAGCAGGCATCGTGCGGCCGGAACGGAAGGCTGCAGCATGTCTACTTGCTCCCAGCAGCACAGGAAGGACGAGCAGTCTTAAAAGCGGATGCCAGCAGTTCAGTTATTTCCCAGCTCCAGCCACAGAAAGAGCCTGCTGTCTACATCTGGCCAGATGCTCGCTGCTCGGCCACAAGGAGAATGCACTGACGAATGCTTCTTGCAGGAGGGCTGCTCTCCCCCCACAACCCAAAGGGAGATGGCTGCAGAACTGTAATGCTTTTCAGGATGAAAAGCTTGACTTTAAAGAGACATATACCCATAGGTGAGTGTTCTAAGGCATTGCCAATCTACTGTTCTAAGTGGGAACGAAGGTGGTCTATAAATTATGCAAGGTGGAATTCTGCACCTAATGGAGTACAACTGATGGTAAGTGCCTTATCTCTGCCCACGCCACTCTGCCAGTTTATTACTCAACCTCCCAGGCCTCCCCGGATCCTTGGCGGATCTCAGAGCTCCCTCGTGAAGCAGCCAATGGACTTCAGAATATTCGGCCCCTAGAGGTCCCCAGATGAGCTTCTCGTTCCCCTTTGGTTTCTGCTGAAGAGGCTACAACTGCAGGGCAATCCATCACTCACCAGGGAAGGCTTCAGAGCGCCTTCCACAACGGTGCGGACGGAGGGGCTTTCCAGCGAATGAGGGGTGCCCTTGCAGCCACCTGCGATCTGGCAGGAGAACAGGGAAAATTCACAGGAGCGATCGCAGTGCAAGTAAAATGTGTGATTTGGCAAAAGAGGGGGCAACCCAGCTGCGAAGGGAGTTTAGCAGAGTTTTGGGCCTCTGTGATTCAGGCAGGCATTGAAAACAAAATCAGCCAAAATGAACTAGTTAATGCGGAGGTAACCTAAAAATCTCAGTGACTTACAACAACATTTTATAGTTAGGCAAGTTATACCCATGCGGGAAATACTGAAAAGGGTACACGCGATTTTTGCAACTTCTTGCAGCTCTATAGTTACTGCCACATAGAAAAGACGAGAGAGAGAGAGAGAGAGAGATGATGGGGGGACTGACTGAGGGACTCTGCCCTGCATGGTCCTTGCGCAGAGACCAGGGACCCACCTCTGCATTTCCACACAGCAGGAGAAAGCACAGTGTGGGGAATCACATGGTTATTCTGAAAACGTCCACCCTAACAAGGCTACAGCACGGTCCTTATGCTCCATTGGCCAAATGAAACCTTACGGCTGGCCATACCTAACTGCCAAGGGACAGAGGTGTACCCAGAAGAAAGCCAAAAATACTTATCTAACACGGTTAACAACAATTGTACCCGAGGCACACACTCTGCACTCAGGTATCTGAAGGGCTTTCTAAGAAAAGTTATAGCAGGTGCTGTTGGCGTGCATTAGCCTTGTATGGTTTTCTTTTAACAACAGGGCAAACCCTGAAATGGACTTAATTGGAACATAGTCTTCTCCCAAACTGGCTAGCCACAGAAAAACCGCGTGGCCATCTCTCCGTGGCTTGGCCTTGGCCCAGCAGCAGCACACACTGCTGTTACGATGCCTGTGGGGAAGACGGCTCTCTGAGGATAACCCCAGTTAGAAAGGATCTCAGCTCCATCGGATGTGAGTCTGAATTTTAAAGTGGCCAAATACCTTCAGTCCCGACAGTAAAGACGTTTTGTGCTGACTCTTCAAGTGTGTGCTGTAAGACTGTCAAACAGCAAGCCACAATGAACGCATCTGCCTGCCCCCAGATCTGCAACAGTAGCATCCTTTCATGACAGGGGCCAATCCCAGTTCTGCCTCCTGGAGCGTGTGTGACTCCAAGCAAACAATTCACGCTCTTCAATCGCCCTTCCTTCATCTTTGCAAGCAGGAGCCTGTCGCCACCTCGCAGTCCTCTCTGATTAAGAACAGGTCACTGTTCTTAGTGTCCGGGTACCAGCACTGTCCCCAACACGCAAAGTGACTTTCTGCAAGTGCTTCACAGCCCTGCGCCTTCAGCGCCTCAGGACAGCGATGGACCTGCCTCACAAGGCCGGCTCCAATCAATAAATGAGTTGAGAACACAGGAGGATAATCCAAAAAGTTCACGGAAAATGGAATGAAAAGTCCGTTTATTTGGGTGCCATAATTTTTGAAATCCATGCATTTTTTTGCACATTTTCCATGCCTTTTTGGAAGATCCCCCCACCCCCACCCCGACCATAGGCATGGATTTCAAAATTTTGGAATCAAAACAAGCTTGTTTTTAAATTCCACCTTCTACAAGCCCTTGTGAAGGACCCTTGGACGTGAAGCCTTTAGAACAGTGCCTGGTATGCGGTAAAGCCAAAAGCCATCTATTACTACCGTTACCACTACTGCCGTGCAGCAAAGCGGAAGACACAGCGGTCACTCCTGGAGCTCTCGGCCTGCTGAGCCGGGCCAGTTCATGAGAGGACACGAGCACGTTTTACATCACTCTTTTTTTCTGTTTTAAGATTTATTTTATGTATTTGAAAGACAGTTACAGAGAGAAGTAGGGACAGAGAGACGTCTTCCAGTGAGCACGGTTTTCAAGATGAAACTTACAGATACGAGTTATAAATACAGAGAAAATTGTCAAATTTTTAATTTGCTACTATTTGGAGGTAAGATGACATTCATATTTGCAAGGGGACCATGCCACTTCAACCCACCTGTAATGTTTACTTCTGCTTGTCAACCTGACCGGACCACAGGGTGCCCTGACACTGCCTCAAACATTGGTCCAGATGGTTCTGTGGGCGTGCTCTGGATGAGACTGACATTTGCATCAGCAGATGCCCTCTCTCATGTAGGTACCCTCCCAACCAGTGGAGGGCTTGGATAGGACAGAAACACGGAGCCTCCCCCCAGGAAGATGGAGTCCCTCCTGCCTGGCTGCCCCCACTCTGAGAGGTCAGATTTCCCCTGGCTGCAGAGCCAGACTGAGATTTCGGCTCTTCCCTAGTGCCAAGCCTATCAGCCTTCAGATGGCACCAGCCCCTCGGCTCTCCTGGCCTCCAGCTTCACCCCTCAGAGCTCGGGATTCGCAGCCTCCATAAATGTGCGCGATAAGTCCTTGCAGCCATCACTCTCTCACACTGTGCTTCTCTGGAGAGCCCTGACAACTCTGCCTCAGCCCCCCATCATCCTCTGTGGCACAGAATGTGGTCGGTCCCCAGCCACGGCCTCTGGAGGCAGCATTTCCCTAGCATGATGGGGATGATCTCACTGTACTCTGGTAACCCTCAGACTCCAGCTCATGGTCCTATGACTGTCACAACACCTGAAGAGCAGAGACAAGAGAAATTACAATCTGAAATTAGAGTCACCATCAGCAAGCAACACCCCCACCTCCTGCCCCAACTCCGGGTTGGGATACAGAGTCTGTGAGACGTTATGCTATCAAAATTAAGCATGAGGGCATGCTTCAAAAATGTCATGGGAAAGAAAATGGAATTAAAAGCTAAGTTTATTTTGGTGCAAAATATTTCTTAAATCCACGCACAGTTCTGTTCATAACACTTGAACTTGTTTTAAGATTCTGGGATGTATTTGGCAAAAATATCAAAGACCTGGGCAAGAACATGCACATTGTCTTCAAATCCTAGGACCCCTGGGAATGAGGTAGGGGGTCTGTATAGAACACCGAGGAACAATCTGTTTACGTAACCTCGAAGCCTTCAAGATATGGGTGCTCCCTACATCTCTTTTTCTTCTCTCTGTGGCCCTCTGGGCAGTCCAAGCATATGACTGCAGCCTAGGACACTGGTCCAGGCCCAGATGGCTCCCCCAAGCCATTCACGGAATGGGAGCTTCCCTCAGGAATTGGCTGCCACTTGCACCAACCTGTCCTCTCCTCTCAGCCACGCCACAGGTCTGACGCTTCCAGAGGACACCTTACGTCTTTAATCAGTTAGTCGGTTCCCCTCACCAACCACAGGAAAGAGGACGTTTCCCAGAATGCACTGCAGAGATGCTTACGGCCAGGACAGGCAATGGCCGCTCTGCAAGGGCCTCCTCTCCTTGTGTGGGTTGTGGGGTGAGGGATAACGGCCTCATTTACATCAGCCCCTTGTGCATATGGAAACAGAAGTGATGTGGTGATTACTGAAGCAAACTCTCACCGTGACCTTACCCTGGGCAGGCCCCCAGCGACCACTGCAGTGGCAGCTTCCTGAGATTTAGCAGCCGGGGTTGTCACTGGAATCCCTCCTTGGGGCCTCCAAGCACCTCTCCCGCCCCTCCTCCTCTGTCCTGTAATCCTCTCTCCTCTCCCTGTGGGAACCACTCGCTCTTCCAGGATGAAACCGTGCCTCATTTACTGGCAACTGCCCGACATATGAGTGGTCCTTGAATCCACTTCCTCATTTTTTTAAAAAGATTTATTTATTTATTTGAAAGAGTTACATAGAGAGAGAAGAAGAGGCAGAGAGAGAGAGAGATAAAGTGAGAGATCTCTTCCATCTGCTGGTTCATTCCCCAGTTGGCTGCAACGGCCAAAGCTGCGCCGATCCGAATCCAGGAGCCAGGAGCTTCTTCCGGGTCTCCCACGCGGGTGCAGGGGCCCAAGGACTTGGGCCTTCTTCTACTGCTTTCCCAGGCCACAGCAGAGAGCTGGATCGGAAGTGCAGCAGCCAGGACTCGAACCAGCGTCCACATGGGATGCTGGCACTGCAGGGAGTGGCTTTACCCGCTACGCCGCAGCACTGGCCCCATCACTTGCTCAGTTTTATCTTCCTTCCCCTTCCAGCACAGGAATTCAAGAAAAGGACTGTGCAGAGCAAAAGAGATCACACTCTACAAAGATCCCACATAGAAGCCCCTGTGTGTGGAGGGGCCCAGGCTGCCCGAGAACATGCCGAGGAGTTGCACGAGGAAAAGGAGCAATACAACACATCTGGGCAACCGCCAGACTGCAGTGTGAGGGAATATTGTCCAAGAAGCAGAATTGACGGCCCAGAGGAAGAGCTCCTGACTCAGAGATTTATCTGAAAATGGGACATTTATATCCACACAGATTCCTACGGGAGAGAAAAGGCTAAGAGGGACAGCAAGAACGAACAGGAATGGAATAAATACAGACCGTATCATGGTGGCGGACAGAAACAATAATGTAAAAAAAAGTGCAATTACAGAAAAATATTAAGTAATAGTGAAAAGTCAGTGGCATTACTGATGGACTCATTCTAGAGAATATGCATGCCCTAATAAATTAAATGGCAACTTTCATTTATTCAGAGCATAAATAATAAGAACCTGGGAATATAAAATCAAAAGATCAGGGCTGCTGCTGTGGCATAGCGGGTAAAGCTGCTGCCTGCAGTGCCGGCATCCCATGTGGGCACTGGTTCTAGTTCTGGCTGCTCCTCTTCTGATCCAGCTCTCTGCTATGGCCTGAGAAAGCAGTATAAGATGGCTCAAGTCCTTGGGCCCCTGTACCCACGTGGGAGACCCAGAAGAAGCTCCTGACTCCTGGCTTTGGTCTGGCCCAGCTCTGGCCATTTTGGCCTCTTAGGCAGTGAACCAGAAGATGGAAGACCTCTCTCTTGCTCTGCCTCTGCTTCTCAGTAAATAAATCAATCAATCCTTAAAAATAAAATACAACAGATCTTCAGAAAATTTATGGAAAAAAGCACATTATGAAAAATTATGCAGAGATTTCAAAATTTTCTTGTGCCAAACTCTATTTGTCGTCTTCTTTTTTTTTTTTTTTTTGACAGGCAGAGTGGAGAGTGAGAGAGAGAGACAGACAGAAAGGTCTTCCTTTGTTGTTGGTTCACCCTCCAATGGCTGCCATGGCCAGCGCATTGCGCTGATCCGAAGCCAGGAGCCAGGTACTTATCCTGGTCTCCCATGGGTGCAGGGCCCAAGCACTTGGGCCATCCTCCACTGCACTCCCTGGCCACAGCAGAGAGCTGGCCTGGAAGAGGGGCAACCGGGACAGAATCCGGCGCCCTGACCGGGACTAGAACCTGGGGTGCCGGCGCCGCAAGGCGGAGGATTAGCCTAGTGAGCCACGGCGCCAGCCCTATTTGTCTTTTTTTTTTTTTATCCTATTTGTCTTCTAATTCAACTTTCCTTGAGCTTTTTGAAGTACCCCCATAGTACAGTTGGTGATTTATGGGAAACTCAAACACACACCTACTTTATAATCTAGCCATATTAATCCAAGAGAAAAGAAAGCATATGCCCACGTAAACACGTGTACACAATGTTCATAGCAGTTTTATTTGAAATAGAAATTGCAAAGAACCCAAATGACTACCAACAGGTGAGTGGATAAACTGAAGTACATCCATACACTGGACTGCTACTCGGCAAGAAAAAGGGATGCAACATGGACAGACACAACATGGACAAGTATCAGAATAATTATTCTGAGTGCAAGAAGCCAAACAAAAAAAGCACACACATATTGTGTGAGTCCATTGATAGAAAAACCAAGGAAATGAATGAATGGTGACAGAGAACAGATTGGGGCGGGAGGGATGGATTCCAGAAGAACCCACAGAACCTTCATGCCTGCCGGTGTGTTCACTGTTTAATCGTGGTGATGGCTTCACAGGTCTGTGCACACGACAAGCTGGCTGTACCTTGTAAATATCTGTAGTTCACTGAGTGTCAATCAGACCCCACACATGTGTCCTTCCCTGGGCCCAGAGGCTTAAGCAGTCCTGTCATTTGCTCAACTGGTTCCTAGACTTGAAAGAAAAAGAACATTTGCAACAGAGAAACATTTTTTAAAAGATTTTTTTTTATTTATCTTCAAAGTCAGAGCTACAGAGAGAGAGAGAGAGAAAGAAAGAGAGAGAGAATCTTCCATCTTCTGGTTCACACCTCTGACAGCCGTGACAACCAGGGCTGAGCCAGGCTGAAGCCAAGAGCCTGGAACTCCATCTGGGTCTCCCACACAGATAGCAAGGATCCAAGCTCTTGGGTCATCTTCTGCTGCTTTCCCAGGCCATTAACATGGAGCTGGATCAGAAGTGGAACCGCTGGGACATGAACCAGCACCCATATGAGAGATGCCAGCATTGCAGGCAGTGGTTTTACCCGCTGTACCAAAACACTGGCCTTAGAAACATTTTATTAAAAAGATTTTATTTATTTGAGAGTTAGAGTTACAAAGCGGGAAAGACAGAAAGATTTTCTATCTGCTGATTAATTCCCCAAATGGCTGCAATGGCCAGAACAGGGCCAATCTGAAGCCAGGAGCCAGGAGCTGCTTCTGGGTCTCCAGAACTTGGTCTCCCAAGAACTTGGGTCATCTTCTACTGCTTTCCCAGGCCTTAGAAGAGAGCTAGATGGGAACAGGAGCAGCCAGAACACAAACCGGCACCCATATGGGATGGCTGTGCCACAGGTGGAGGCTTAGCCTACTACACACAGCACCAGCCCCCAGAAACATTTTTTTGAAGGCCTTTGTCTCTCGGTGTCTTTGAGCTGCAGATCAGGGTCTCCTTTGGCATGAGTCTACAGTGGCACCAGTTCGGGACAGAATTCAGGTCTCATTTGGTACAGCAATTTTAAAATAAAAAATATTTAACTACTATATGCAAATTACATAAAAGATAAATGGAATGCATTTAGTGTTGGAATGAAAGAATTGTTTCTAAGTGCAAGGTGAGGCAGAGACACAGGCATTCCTTGCCATGAATATTACCCACATATCCTAGATTTTGTAACATCATCAGACTAAAACTCTGAACTGACATTTAAAGAACTGCAGAAGCAGTCCCTAATTCTATGAACCAACTCAAAAGAAAATGAATAATTTCAAAATTTTGTACATTGGAACTGTGAAGAATTTGTCCCCTCTCCGAACATGTTGTTGGTGAACTCAACAAACCATGCTAAGCCATGGAGTAAAGTCTCTGAGCAGTGCAAGACAATGCCATTGTCTTCACAAGTCTTCAAATCTTCACTTAAAAAAATTTTATTGTGTATTTATTTTATTTGAAAGAGAGGGAGAGAGAAAGAGGTCTCCTATCTGCTGGTTCACTCCTCAAATACCTGCAGTAGCCAGAGCTGGGCCAGGTGAAAGTCTGAAACTCAATCCAAGTCTCCCTTGTGGTAGGGATCAACTGCTTGGGCCATCCACCACCTGCTGTCTCCCAGAACACACAGTAGCAGGAAGCTGGAATCAGGAGCAGGGCTAGGACTAGATCACAGACATGCCTATGTAGAGCAAGCATCCCAAGTGGCATCTTACTTGCTGCACCAAATGCCAGCCCCAAAGCATATTGGTATTTAACACAAAAATATATGTGGTAAATATTAAAGAAGTGGGACAGTTAGGTACAGAGTTTGCCAGAAAATAACAATGGAAGATACAATGAGGCCAGCGTCGTGGCTCACTAGGCTAATCCTCCACCTGTGGTGCCGGTACCCTGGGTTCTAGTCCCGGTTAGGGTGCTGGATTCTGTCCCGGTTGCTCCTCTTCCAGTCCAGCTCTCTGCTGTGGCCCGGGAGTGCAGTGGAGTATGGCCCAGGTGCTTGGGCCCTGCACCCCTGTGGGAGACCAGGAGGAAGCACCTGGCTCCTGGCTTCGGATCGGCGCAGCGCGCTGGCCGTAGCAGCCATTTGGGGGGTGAACCAATGGAAGGAAGACCTTTCTCTCTGTCTCTCTCACTGTCTAACTCTGCCTTTCAAAAAAAAAAAAAAAAAATACAATGAGAGGAGCAATATTAAAGTTGAGCTCTGAAGAATGGTGGCAAGTTCACCAAACCATGGCCAAAACTCAGTCTGATCCTTTACAAAACAAAGGCATAATCTACCCATTAGCGGTCCTCTAATGCCTACTTGAATTCCTCCAACATATCACACGCACACACACACATATTCACATATGTCTATGTATATGGACATTTTGAGTGAATACTTTAAAAAAGCTCACGGGTAACGGAACTTTTTTTGTTTGGGCTCAGAAAGTTTTTTTGGCATTTATGCATAGTTTTTTCATAATATGCTTTTTTTTTTTTTTTTTTTGACAGGCAGAATGCACAGTGAGAGAGACAGAGAGAAAGGTCTTCCTTTTCCGTTGGTTCACCCTCCAATGGCCGCCGCGGCTGCCGCGCTGCGCCAATCCGAGGCCAGGAGCCAGGAGCTTCTCCTGGTCTCCCATGAGGGTGCAGGCCCCAAGCACTTGGGCCATCCTCCACTGCACTCCCTGGCCACAGCAGAGAGCTGGCCTGGAAGAGGGGCAACCGGTACAGAATCTGGCGCCCCGACCGGGACTAGAACCCAGGGTGCCGGCGTCGCAGGCGGAGGATTAGCCTAGTGAGCCCTGGCGCTGGCCCATAATATGCATTTTCATGAACTGTCTGAAGACTCTTCATATGTGTGTATGTCACATTTTTTTCAACAAAATAAATTTAATTTAATTTTCATGAGCTTTTCGATGTACTCACAGTTGATTGCAAAGGCAGTGATTTAAGCCAGAAGATAATAGATATCTGGAAAATGATAATTGGTTACCTTGAAAATAAATATGGGTTTTTACAGCCATGAACCAAAACAAATATAAAATTGATTAAGTTGTGAAATATATAAAAAATAGGAACAGAAAAATTTTAAATGTGAACTTTTTTTCCTCAAAGGTGAGGGAACCCTTTTAAAACACTGAGATGTTAGTTATAGGAGCAGGGCAAACAAGTCTCTTCTGTGTAGTTGGGCGGATTTACATCCATGCCACAGGCACCCAGACCAAGAAGGAACATTTGCTTCCCAGGAAGCTTCTCCCACGGCACTGCCCGGTCATTCCCCTGCTGTCGTTTGAGTAAGAGCTGGCTCCTGGACTCACGCAGGTATTTAAACACCAAGGTCTGTGTTGACAGTGAATGAACTAATGTTAATGCAAATGGATTAAGGGTAGAGATTTGGTCTGATGGTATGTGGGAGGTGCACCTAGTGGGAGGGGTTTCAGTCACTGGGGTCTGGCAGGTGACAGTGCTCACATAGAGCTGCTTATATGGGCCGAGTATATCCCTGCCGCTCTCTCTTCTTTCTTTCTTTTTTTTTTAGAAAGCTTTTATTTAATAAATAAAATTTCATAGGTACAACTTTTAGATTATAGCAGTTCTTCTCCTCATACCCACCCTCCCACCCCAACTCCCGTCCTACCTCCTACTCCCTCTCCCATCCCATTCTTCATTAAGATTCATTTTTAATTATCTTTATATACAGAAGACAAACTCTATACTAAGTAAAGATTTCAACAGTTTGCACCCACACAGACACACAAAGTATAAAGTACTGTTTGAAGACTAGATTTACCATTAATTCTCATAGTACAACACATTAAGGACAGAGGTCCTCCATGGGGAGTAAGTGCACAGTGACTCCTGTTGTTGATTTAACAATTAACACTCTTATTTATGACGTCAGTGATCACCTGAGGCTCTTGTCATGAGCTGCCAAGGCTATGGAAGCCTTCTGAGTCCACAGTCTGCTTTCTAACTCACCACCTGATCCCATGAGCACGTATTCCACCACCTACCACCCTTATCAGGAGCCAGACCAACGAGGCTGCCTTATTCTGGACTACGAATCGCCAAAACAAACTTCCTTCCTAAGGAGGGCCTCTCAGGTATTTTAGTTGTAGCAACAAAAAGAGACTAATACACCCCCTTTCCAGAGGAACTGGTATTCTGGCTTCTACCATCACACAACTGACTTGCCTGTCTTTGAACTTCACACAAGGGGATCATTCTCTGTCTGGCTTCCTTTGCTCAGTAGATTCTTGAGCATATTCATGTGATTGTGTTATTGAACTTATTCAGATTTTTGCATTATTGGACAATACGCTATGTTATGAATGGATCACAATTTGTATATCCAGCTACTTGTTTATGGACATTGGGATGCAGTTCTTGGCTATTATGAGAAAAGCTGCTATAAAAATGTTCTAGCACATTGTTTTGTAGACCTGTGGAAGCATGTTTGGGGAGCATATACCCAGAGATACAACCTGACGTAGGCCAGAGTTTGGTTTTATTATTACACTACTAAACAATTTTTCCAAGAAACGGTGCCATTTTGCACTCTGATAAACAATATGTGAGGGTTTCAGCTGTTCCTCACCCTCACCAACACTTGCTACCATCAGACCTTGTAATTTCAGGAAGTCTAGCATGTGTAGTCAAATTGCATTATAGTTTCTTTTTTCCCTCTATTTAAAGATATAACTTATATAGGATAAAATGCATTTATTTTACGTGTATAGTTTGGTGTCTTTTTAAAAGTGTTTAAAACTACAAAAGCAGATGGAAGATCTGTGTGTGTGTGTGTGTGTGTCTGTCTCTGTAATTCTGACTTTCAAATGAATAGATACATCTTTGGGGGGGGGTAGAAATTTTACTGAGGGCTGTTAGTGAGCCCTTGTTACCATTTAATGCTCTCTATGAGGAGGATATTATTAACCAGACTCTTTAAATAGATGAAGACACTGACAGCCGAAGAGGGTGACCCTCTCAGAATCACGTGGAAGACATGGAGCAGAGATACCACCTAAAGAATGCTTAATACTCAAAGGCCCTAAAGATACTGAACTCAGTGATCCTCTCCACACAGTCACGGCATGAAAAAGTATTTGTGCTAAGGGCCTAGTGAAATCTTCATGTGATTGATCATCAGATGCTTCTGATAAAGAACCTGGCATTTCAGAACGCATAAATTTGGCTGCTTTCTCATGGAAAAATTTCTTTAATTATGAGGCAATACAAGGGCTCTCAAAAAGTCTGTGGAAAACATAATATTTTTAAAAACTATGCATAGATTTCAAAAACTTTTTTTTGCATCAAGATAATCTTACTTTTTAATTCCAGTTTCAGGAGCAGTTTGAAGTCCTCTTGCATTGTTGCAAAGTTTCCCCAAAAGAGAAAAAATGTGGAAGAGGAATTACACTGTAAATGTTTTGAAAGAAGGAGGTGGAAGACTATATTAAGTTTGGATTTATTATAAAAGTGAAAGCTTGAAATGATATGAAATTGAAAGGAAACTAATATTTATTGGCCACACACTGTGTACTAAGTATTTTTCCAATATTCTAAATCTATAATAACTGTATGTTATAGGTGCTTTTTTATCCCCAGCTGGCAGATGAGGTAACTGAGGTACAGCTAGGCTGAGATTATGCCCGAGATCACCCAGCTGGTAAAGGAGGAACTAGTCAGGCTACCTTGGAAATCTGTGCTCTCAGCCACCGAGCAACCAGCAGGTGGGGAGGGGTGAGGGGCTCTGTTACAGCTCTCCTGGACTGTATCTTGTGTCAGCCTCACAGCCACTTCCAGAGAGGATAAGTGTGACTGACTCTCATTTTACTGAGGGGGAAGTGGAGATGGAGACAGTGGCTCCACTGCCATCAACACTGCCGTCAGTGTCAGCTGAGTGCCCTCTCCTCCTGGGGACCAGGGGCAGTGTGTCCTTGCGCCGAACCACATGGCATGAAATGCAAAACAGAGTTAGTATCAAGGGCTCAAAGTAGAGGAGTTTGAAAATGATTTGGGAGGGGCCGGTGCCGTGATTCACTTGTTTAATCTTCTACCTGCAGTGCCAGCATCCCATATGGGTGCCAGGTTCTAGTCCCAGCTGCTCCTCTTCCAGTCCAGCTCTCTGCTGTGGCCCAGGAAGGCAGTGGAGGATGGCCCAAGTGCTTGGGCCCCTGCACCTGCATGGGAGACCAGGAGGAAGCACCTGGCTCCTGGCTTCGGATCAGCACAGCGCTGGCCGTAGTGGCCATTTGGGGGGTGAACCAATGGAAGGAAGACCTTTCTCTCTGTCTCTCTCTCTTTGTCTATAACTCTACCTGTCAAAAAAAAAAAATAAAAATAAAAATAAAGGAACCAGCATTCCAAAGGCCTTAGGAGACCTTTGGAAAAAAAAAAAAAAAAGATTTGGGAAACCTATTTTGAGAAATTTAGGACAAGAAGAAAACAAAGGAAAAGGTAGAAAGAAAATTTAATTGTGATTAATTATATGTATTTTGGTACAGACACTTTGAAATCCATGCACAGTGCTTTCATAATATGTATTTTTCTATGAACCTTTTCAAAGCCTTTTGTGGAAAACCCAGAAAGGAGGTAATTCCTAGACCAGAGAGGAAAGGGTAAGATTATGAGGCAGAAAAGAATTAATTTTAATTTTTTTGTCTGTATGTTTAATACCAAAACCAGGTTCTTAATTACTCTTTATTTGAATGAAAGCTATGCAAAATAATTTAGTCTAATATGAATTAGATACATTAGAGAAAAAAAAAACCTGAATTTTCTCTATGGGTCAATCTAAGCTTGTTAAATTCTTACTGTTAAAAGATTTTTCACTTCTTCAAAACTGAAATGGGGGTGGGCATTGAGCCTAGCAGTTAAGATGCCGGTTAAGATTCCTATGTCTGGAGCCGGCGTGGTGGTGCGGTGGGTTAAGCCCCTGCTTAGGATGCTGCCAATCTCATATTGAAATGCCTGTTCCAGTCCTGGCTATCATCTAGTTCCCTGCTAATGTGCTTGGGAATTCAGGAGAAGATGGCTCAACACCTGGATGGAGTTTCCAGATGCTAGCTTCAGCCCTGACCTAGGCCTGGATATAAAGAGCATTTGAGAAGTAAACCAGTGGAAGAGGTCTCTTTTCTCTATGTCTTGCTCTCTCTCTGCTCCTCAGGTGCATCCATAAATAAATACATAATTTAGAATGTGGTTATTAGAAACTTAAAGTGCTGGAATTGATAAAGATTTTGAATTACCTTTGACGTATTTCCATTTGATTTTTTTTTACTATGCAGATTGATGTTTTACAAAACCATGATAACTTTTGCTAATGGACTCAACTTTTGCTTCTTCAAGCTTTTAAAACCAAAGTAAGGCCGGCGCCGTGGCTCACTAGGCTAATCCTCCGCCTAGCAGCGCCGGCACACCGGGTTCTAGTCCCGGTTGGGGCGCCGGATTCTGTCCCGATTGCCCCTCTTCCAGGCCAGCTCTCTGCTGTGGCCAGGGAGTGCAGTGGAGGATGGCCCAGGTGCTTGGGCCCTGCACCCCATGGGAGACCAGGAAAAGCACCTGGCTCCTGGCTCCTGCCATCGGATCAGCGGGGTGCGCTGGCCGCGGCGGCCATTGGAGGGTGAACCAACGGCAAAGGAAGACCTTTCTGTCTGTCTCTCTCTCTCACTGTCCACTCTGCCTGTCAAAAAAAAAAAAAAAAAAAAGTAAAAGAAAATATTTTAGAGGGTGTCAAAGGATAATGGCCCAACATTTAACCTCAGTTGTGCAGAAGAGTGGGTTTTGCTTGGTGGAGGAAGATTTATCATTCGTTTGTGTTCCTCTGAGTTGTTTGACTGTTTGTAATATGCAGGCATTACTTTTAAATAACAATGATTGGAGTAATAATGGGTGAAAATCATAATACATTTTATGAGTTGAAGATAATGACACGCTACTCTCTGTTTTGGATGTTTTCCGAGGGAGAAAAGATTCATGTAATCAATTAAAAAGTATTATTTTAAACTAATAGACACAAAGAACTTTAATTTCTGGTATAAGCTGAGTGGCATCTGGAGACTCATATTTGTTAGAAACATAATAAAATAGTGGTTAAAAAAGGCATAATGACTACCCACTTAAGTGAATTCACTTGATACACTAATTTCATTGAGGACTTCCTGTCTTTCTGATTCAAGGGAGGAATTTCAAGTAGAAAGGTCTGCAGGGCTTTGCTATGAAGATGGTCTGGAGAAAGCTTCTCTGTGTTCTGGATTAATGCTGTTCCCCTACTTTAGTAGTATTTTCTACTAAAGAGTAGAACTGACTATGCTAGCATACAAAATTAGCCTTTTTAGCAGCAAGGGCTACACAAATACAACTGGACCATTATGGAGGGAACTCAGAATATCTGATCCCTGAGAGATTTTCTAGATCAGAAACACAACTCCATGTCATTGATCTTGACTGTCTTCATTGATTGTGCCTAGAATGGCCAAAAACAACATGAGATTCTTTATACCTTCTCAATTTTCACACAGAATCAAATCTTGAATGGTCATGAGGCCTACAGTTATGTACCCTGAAGAATTCCAGCAGATAAGTAAATTAATATTTTGTTATATAACTTTTTAAGTCTTTATATGCACTCTATGCCAGAAACATTTGAGGTCATCTACATACTGTATAATGACTTATTTTTTTCAATTTACAGGATATTTTCAATATTTTATGATATAATTAAATATTTTTCATCAACATGCTTTTAAGCCTTCCCCCTATTCCATCCTATAGATGTGTTCCTTTCATCAAGTTCACTATCATTAGGGGCCGGCACTGTGGTGCTGTGGCACAGTGGGTTAACGCCCTGGCCTGAAGCGCCGGCATCCCATATGGGCCCGGTTCTAGTCCTGGCTGCTCCTCTTCCAATCCAGCTCTCTGCTTTGGCCTGGGAAAGCAGTAGAAGATGGCCCAAGTCCTTGGGCCCCTGCACCCATGTGGGAGACCTGGAAGAAGCTCCTGGCTCCTGGCTTTGGATCGGCACAGCTCCGGCCATTGCGGCCATCTGGGGAGTGAACCATCGATGGAAGACCTCGCTCTCTCTCTGCCTCTCCTCTCTTTGTGTAACTCTGACTTTCAAATAAATAAATAAATCTTATGAAAGTATCATTGAACTTTATTTTTTCCCTTTTTTTTTTTTTTGTATTTAAATACCCAAATACAGATCTTACTTTTCTAGTTATTTCTTTTGGATGATTTTCTGGACGTGGAAATGCTGGATTAAAAATGTGAATAATTTTAAGGCTTTTGATACAAAATTTCAAGTATCCTTTCAAAAAGATTGTTCTAATATGTACTTGCATGTTTGTACGAAAAAACCTTGTGTATTATTATTAAAACAATTTTCATCAGTTTGATAAGCAAAAACATTTTGATTTAATTTTTGATTACTACTGAAGCCAATTTTTTGGTTACGTTTGCTGCCATTTGCATTATATGAATTCTTAGTTCATTTATTTTTTATTTTTTATTTTTTGACAGGCAGAGTGGACAGTGAGAGAGAGAGACAGAGAGAAAGGTCTTCCTTCCATTGGTTCACCCCCCACTGGCCGCTGCAGCTGGTGCATTGCGCTGATCCGAAGCCAGGAGCCAGGTGCTTCTCCTGGTCTCCCATGGGGTGCAGGGTCCAAGGACTTGGGCCATCCTCCACTGCACTCCCAGGCCATAGCAGAGAGCTGGCCTGGAAGAGGGGCAACCGGGACAGAATCTGGGGTGCCAGCGCCGCAGGCGGAGGATTAGCCTATTGAGCCGCGGCGCTGGCTGAATTCTTGGTTCAGATCATTTACTTGGATCTCTGTTAGAGTGTTCTTGACCAAAGTTCTTTATATTTTAAGAATTAATGTTTCCATTACACACACTTACTAATACTTGTGAGTTTGTCATTTGATGTTTTCAATGGTATTGATGCATTAGAATTATTGTGTGAGTGTGTGTGTTCCAATCTATCACTTTTTCCCTCCCATTTCTTCCTTTACTTTTATGTTCTGAAAAGATGAAATGGTTTAACTAAGTGAAATCACAGCATCAGCTTTGACATGTGGATAATGTTTAATAAAAGTGGCTATCATTGCTATTTAACTTAAATTCCTGTTACTTGTTACATGTGCAAAGCAAAAATAACCACACACACTTGGAAACATAAGCTAAAACAAATTGAAAAAATGAAGGCATATGTGATTGAGAAGGGCATCTATGACAAGAGAGGGAGACCATGTGAGCAGAGTTTTCCTAAAGTAAGATCCTGGGAGAAACACAAAACTCACGGAGCCCACATAAATGATCAGACAAACTTCACAAAACACAGCCACTGGAGTTTAGACACCGGCGTCATTTGTTTTCTAAGCCTTCAATGTAAAAAGCAACAATGACAGTACAGAGAGCCTTTTACAAACACTGTAAAGACACTAGAAAAAAAAGGGGGGGATTTATTTTAAGAAAATAAATGGGTTAAGATTTAGGTCAAAATCCCAAGATGATTTGTGTTTGTCCTTAATTTGCTCCATGAACAAGGCTGCTTTGAGAATCTCAGCATCCTCTTGGGACTCCCTCGCTCCCTGCCTCCCTGCAAGAACACGGGCTGCTTTACAATGGAGGAGCGAGTCCTTTCTGACCAAAAGAGCAAAAGCCAGTGGGCGTTCTCACAGGCACAGAGGTGCAGGTCTTATAAACGCAACTTCTGAGTGGAAGGGGGACCAAAACAAGACCGTAACAGATGCCTTACAATTCACATGCAAAGAAGAAATCTGTGTGTGGTGCACAAAAATTGTTTTACAACAGAGAAGAATGACAAAGCGGGCAAGACACAGTGACAGGAGCCAAACGCCCTGGGTATATGGAAAAACTACATGGAATACTAGGAAGTCCAAGGGCAGAAAATGTTCTGCTTCTGACTGTCGCCTTATGGTCTCTAGGATTTCACCAAAGAAAACTAGCTATTCATTCACCCATTCTTCCATCACAGAGATATGCTGAAAGCTCTCACGTGCCACGCATTGTTCCAGGCACTAGCGACAGCAGTGGGGATCAGACAGAGCCTCCAGGGAACAGGAGGCCTCCAATCACCAGGATGAACCGAGTCTACACAGGCGAAGTTCACTGAGGTTGCTGAATGCCTTGCCATGTCGACCAGAAATAAACTTAGCTTTTAACTCCCTTTTCCCAGACTGTTTATTTTCTCTCTCTCTCTCTCTCTCTCTCTCTCTCTCTTTTTTTTTTTTGTTTAAGATTTAGTTACTTATTTGAAAGAGTTAGAGAGAGAGAGAGAGAGAGATATTCCATCCACTGGTTCACTCCTCAAATGGCCAGGACTGGGCCAGGCCAAAGAAGCCAGGACCCCGGAGCTTCTTCCAGGTTCTGATGCGGGTGCAGAAGCCCAAGGACGCGGGCCATCCTCTACTGCTTTCCCAGGCCCATTAGCAGGAAGCTGGATCAGAAGTGGAGCAGCCAGGACTCAAATTGGCACCCATATGGGATGCAGGCACTGCAGACAGTGGCTTAACCCACTGTGCCACGATGCCTGCCCCTCCCAGACTCTATTTAAAGTTTCCTCATGTTATCTCTTTTGCCTGAAGGTAATAAGTCCTAGAGTAGTGAAATTCATGGGGACAGAAGGTAGAACAGCGGGTTGCCAGGGGTTCAGCAGAGAGGGGAGTTTTCCTTGTCAGAGTCAGTCCTGGAGACGGATGGTGGTGATGGTTGCACAACAGCATGAATGCACTTGACATCACGAACTGTACACTTAAAAATGGAAAAGGTGGAAAATATGCGTATTTGAATGATTAAAAATAATATTAGAAAATATAACGGTTTGGGGAAACTAATAAATTCTGTTTTATTTAATAAATTATCAAACAAGTTAATATATTATCAAGGATCTTTCTGATATATCCTATTAGCACTTGGAAAAACTTTATTTTCCTCTCTGGTAAAGATTTAAGGGCAACAGCATTGTGGCATAGCAGGTAAACTGCTGCCTGCAATACAGGCATCCCATGTGGGCCCTGATTCGTGTCCCAGCTGCTCTACTTCCAATCCAACTCCCTGCTAATGGCCTGGGAAAAGCAGCAGATGACAGCTCAAGTACTTGGGCCCTTGCTACCCACAAGGGAAGACCCTGTCTCCTGGCTTTGACCTGTCCCAGCTCCGGCTATTGCAGCAATCTGGGGAATGAACCAATAGATGGAAGATCCCTGCCTCCCTGTCTGTTCTTCTATCTATATAAATATATATATAACAGTATATAAATATATATTATATATAAATATCTCAAATAAACAAATCTTAAATAAATAAATACAATATCTTAAAACTTAGGTTAAGAGAGGCCATTTAGGCTATCATCCAAAAATCAGAAAACAATAAATGTTGGTGAGGATGTGAGGGAAAAGGCACCCTAATAAAGTGTTGGTGGAAATGTGAACCAGTACAACCTTTATGGAAGACAGTATGGAGAGTCCTCAGAGATCTGAAAACAGATCTACCATATGACCCAGCCCTCCCACTCCTGGCAACTTACCCAAACCAAACGAAATCAGCATATGAAAGAGTGATCTGTACCCCCATGTTTGTTGCAGTTCAATGCACAATAGCTAAGATAGGGAATCAACCTAAATGCCCATCAACTGATAACTGGATAAAGAAAATCTGGTATATTATACTATGGAATACCGCTCAGCTATAAAAATGAATGAAATCCTGTTTTTCCAACAAAATATATGCAACTGGCAACCATTATACTTAGTGAAGTAAGCCAATCTCAAAAAGACAAGTATCATATGTTTTGTCTGATATATGGCAATTAACACAGAATACAAAAAAAATTGTGTAGGAATGAAATCATCTTGAGAAATCACTGTCGTTTTTAGCCCTTGTTTATACTCCTGTGGAACTGCGGTCTTCCTACTTTTTACTGGTTAAATATTATGGTTAGTGGTGAATTAAGCCTGAATATAGAGTGGATTAAAATTATGGCTTTGCACAAAAATTAAGAGAAAGGGAAGAATGGAGCGAAGGAAAGGGATTGGGGAAGGGAGAGGGGTAGGGAGAGAAGTATGGTTATCTTCTTAGAACTGTACCTATGAAATACATGAAATCTGTTCTCTTTATATGAATAAAAATCTTAAAAGTATTTTATCTCAAAAATAAAAAAATAAGATTAAAAACTTAAAAAATAAAACTAAAGCGTGGTCGTTCAGCATAGGGTTACGATGCCCGTGTTCCATATTGCATTGCCTAGGCTTAACTGCCGGCTCTGGCTCCTGACGCCAGCTTCCTGCCAGTGCAGGTCCCGGGAGGCACCAGGTGATGGCTAAAGTAAGTGGGTTCTGCCATCCGGGTAGGAGGCTGGTGCAGCACTCCCATCTCCCAGTCTTGGCCCAGCCCTGCCCCAGGCGGCCACTGGGAACATGTTGGGAGCACACCAGTTAATGGGAGCTCTTTCACTCTCTCCATCTCGCAAATAAGTAGATAAGTTCTAAAACAATTAATATTTATAGATGAGAAATAATGAGATTATAAGAATGCAACTGTGTGATCAACCTATCATCAGTCAGAGCAAGTTAATGTTTCTCCTCATCAGAAAGTGCTAATGAAATCTACAATGAACGTGAAATGTAATCACTTTATAAATGAACTTGACATGGTAGATTTCCTGCATCTGTTTAAAACTGAGAGGATTCACAATCTGCATATTGCACGCAGTGTTACAAAAGCATCAGCTTTCTGACTCCTAATGGTTTCTCTACATCTGTAGAATCGATATTGCTGATGACCATTACCTTAAAAGTAAGTTCGGTGAAGTAGGATTTTAATATTAATACAGGGCATCTGCAACGGAGTGCTATTATCTTTGAAAGTGTTTTTGCATTGATTTTCTCTTCCTGTATCCACCATCTTTCACTTAACATCACTGTCCACCCACGTGTCTGATCCAGAAACTGAAAGGAGTAAGTCTCTGTCATCTACAAGCTCCGTCCGCCGTATTTCATTAAATCCCCACCCTTCCTGCCCTCCACTGCCTCTGTGCCATCCAGCGCCCCATGGAGCCTGCTGCGGACGACTCTACCCTGCCCAAGCTCACTGAACTCCGCTCCATTGCCAGAGGGCAAAAACACCCAGGAGAGCTTGTGTGTGGATGGGAACACCTCAACGGAGGCTCCACCGTCAACAGAGAAGGAAACCTAACGTTCTTAGTCTGCCTGTACTCCTCTTGCCTTTCCCGGGGAGGACCGAGCACACACAGAAGTACCTGCCCATCAGCACTGCAGCACCGTTCCTTCCTATGCACTGAGCCCTCTCCCTAGAAGCTTCCCCCACTGCAACTTCCCAGCATATGATGTCATTCAAGACCCAGTAAAAGCGGCTGTTTCGGGGGCTGCTGTGGACAACTCTATAGAGGAGAAAAACAAATTCCTGTATTCCAGAGCTATACAAGAGGTCTTCAGAAAATTCGTGAAAAAGACACAGTATGAAAAAGCTATGCATGCATTTCAAACATTTCGCGAGCCACAATAAATGTATCTTTTAATTCTGTTTGTCCATGAATTTCCCCAAGTGCCCTCCTAATTGCATTACAGTTGATTAGGACTGGAATTATAAACACACAGCTCGTGAAGGCACTACATCATAAAATCTGAACTTGGAACAAAGGCAAAGAAGTTGAAAACTCTCATATTAGCCTGGATGTCTGTGGGCCACAATGGGATGGGAAACGAGTTGGGACACCAGAGTTCGGTGCAGTTGAAGAACGGGGATGATGCTAGAATGGGAGTGCTTCAGCCGTGCCATCTTCCTGACTCCTTCCTGGCGGCAGCTTCACCCGTGCTTTGGGAAGGAAGGAAGTAGAAACAGAATGCCCAGAGAAGATAAACCCCAGTCTCTCTGTCTTCTCACTTCTACCCAGAGCAGATGTCACTCAGTGAGCCAGCACTCCTGCCATCCCAGCACCCACACCCATGCTGCCTCTGTGTGCATACACATGTGTATACATACACACGTGTGCACCACACATATCCATTGTCTTGTTCCTGAGCACCGAGCACCTGCCCAGACAGCTTTCTGTCCGGCTGCCAACGAAGTATGCATAATGGAAAAAGAAGAGGAACTGTGTATTCCCAAGACATGTGGAGGTAGCCTAGCCCACAGTGCAGGGAATTTATTTAAAGTCTCATATTTTAAAACTGCATGTTAGGGGCCGGCACTGAGGCATAGTGGGTAAAGCCACTACCTGCAGTGCTGGCATCCCATATGGGCACTGGTTTGAATGCCAGCTGCTCCACTTCCGATCCATCTCCCTGCTATGGCCTGGGAAAGCAATGGAAAATGGCCCAAGTCCTTGGGCCCCTGCACCAGCGTGGGAGATCAGGAAGAAGCTCCTGGCTCTTGGCTTCAGACTGGCGCAGCTCCGGCCATTGCAGCCATCTGGGGAGTGAATCAGCGGATGGAAGACTTCTCTGTTTCTCTCTCTGCCTTTCAAATAAATAAATAAATCTTAAAAAATAAAAAAAAACCTGCATGTTATTTTCCTCCTGAATGTACCCATTTGTTTGTAACAAAAATACTGCTCTGAATGGCTTACTCCTGAAGAAAACTGACCTTGTCCAGTCTGAGTAATCTTGGTCCTCAGCTTGGTGTCTGCACCCCTCTCCCAGGCTGTGCAATTCTAAGAGCCATGTGCACCCTCAGGGAAGCAGCCACTCTGAAGAGACTGGTTCTGCTTCTGAAGCAGGAGTAATCTGAAAGTTTAAAAATAAATGCAGGTGGCCCGTGCCACAGCTCAATAGGCTAAACCTCCGCCTGTGGCGCCGGCACCCTGGGTTCTAGTCCCGGTCAGGGCGCCGGATTCTGTCCCGGTTGCCCCTCTTCCAGGCCAGCTCTCTGCTGTAGCCCGGGAATGCATTGGAGGATGGCCCAAGTGCTTGGGCCCTGCACCCGCATGGGAGACCAGGAGAAACACCTTGCTCCTGGCTTCCGATCAGCGCGGTGCACCGGCCGCGGCAGCCATTGGAGGGTGAACCAACGGCAAAAGGAAGACCTTTCTCTCTGTCTCTCTCTCACTGTCCACTCTGCCTGTCAAAAAAAAAAAAAAATGCAGGTGAAGGGCTCTGCACCCCCTCATCACTATTCTAGAGACCTGGAGAGTCTGGTTTATGCAGTATGCTAGTAGTAGCATGCAGGGCTGTTCTCTCTCAATAGTCCTCCCCAGTGTCTTAGCTTGCTTATTTCCCATTCTTTAGAATGTAGCTCTAGAACCACCTTCAGTAAAAAGCTTTTTCTCACTTTTTGTTTAGATGCTGGACTTGGCATTATGTTCATGTTTCTAGCATATTTCTTCTCATTATAATTGCTGGGGTGGCCATTTGGCGCAGTGGTTAAGATGCCACTTGGGATGTCTGGGCTCTGCTTCCAACTCTTGCCTTCTGCTAATGTGCACCCTGGGAGGCAGCAGGTGATGGCTCAAGTACTTGGGTCCCTGCCACCCACATGGGAGACCAGGACTGAGTTCCAGGTTCCTGGCTCTAAGCTTTGGCTGAGTATTTTAACTGCTATCCAAAATGCATCCCCCAAATAAAAAGGTCTTTTTTTTAAAACTTTATATCCATAGTACTTAGCATAAAAACTGTCATACATAAGTGTAAAATAACAAATAATTAGTCCCCATGTTTTTAAAATTGTCCCCATAATCATTACATCATAAAATATTTTGTCTACTTATTTTCAAGTACAAAATGATTAATCATGTTTCCATCTTAATAATCAGAGATATTTTATCTAACTATGCCCATAAATGTAATACATGAAAATAATTTTAAATGTTATATTGCTTGTTAGATTGCTGCTATCTTGGCTTGCTCATGTGGACTCCTACAAACTTTAGCCAAAGGTGTAAAACCTCAATACAGGTTTAAGACCCCTAACCTGAAAATCTAAAATCCCAAATACTCCAAATTTGAAACTTTTTCAATGCTGATACGATGCCAGAAGTGGAAGTTCCACACCATGAAACTTTGTTTCAGGCACAAAATTATTAAAAACATTGCATAAAATTATCTTTATGCAAAACATATAAGATTGTATTAGTCAACTTTTTGTGAGTTTAACTAAAATACCAAGGAGGCGTTATTAAGAAGGACAAGGCTTTACTGCAACTTACAGTTTTGGAGGTTCACAGCCCAAGATCACGACCCCACTGGCCTGGCTGAGGGCGACGGATGCCTAATGTGTGTATGGAGGATCACACGGTGAGCCAGGAAGCACAGAGACACAGGGAACACATTCTTTCTCTACTGTCTATGGCCTCTCCCTATACTGTCAACATGATTTGATCACAGGTCTCTACCCTAGCAACATAATCCACACCTATAATGTCCCAAAAGCTCTAACTTCAAGCACCACAATTGGATGAAACCTCTACTCTAATTCATCAACCATTCACATTAACCTATTAACTGTTAACATGAAATTTAAGGGTTCAAATATCTGCATGATTTTGGGAGCAAATCCCATACAAATCATAACAAAGGTATATATGAAACACAAGTGAGTTTTCTACTTAGACTTAAGCCTCACTCTCAGGATATCTCACTATGTCTATGCAATTATTTCAAAATCTGAAATGAGAAACACTTCTTGTCCCAAGCATTTCAGATAAGGGATAGTCAACCTATATTAACAATACATAAGTATCAGGTCAGGCATTTAGCAGAGTGGTTAACATGCCACTTGCAATATCCACATCACATATCTGGATGCCTTGCTTTGCTTTGAGTCCTGGCTCTGCTCCTGAATCCAGCTTCCTGCTAATACACACCTTGGTAGGCAGAAACTGATGGTGCGAGTTTTCAGCTCCTGGCTTCATCCTGGCCCACCCCTGGATGCTGTGGGCATCTAAGGAGTGACCAAGTAGATGGGAGCGCTCTCTCTCTCTCTCTCTCTCTCTCTCTCTCTCTCCCTCTGTTGCTCTTTCATATAAATTAAACAAACGATGTTTTAAATGTCAGAGTAACACCTCAAAGTCACTGTATAGGACTTAGTGCACAACAGTTCCAATTTTTACTATAAGATCATGGAATGCTGAGTAAATGAATATAAAGAATACTCAAAATAATCAAGTTCAACTTCTCACTTTAAGAGAGCCTCCTCAGGCCAGCGCCGCGGCTCACTAGGCTAATCCTCCGCCTTGCGGCGCCAGCACACCGGGTTCTAGTCCCAGTCGGGGCACCGGATTCTGTCCCGGTTGCCCCTCTTCCAGGCCAGCTCTCTACAAGTGCTTGGGCCCTGCACCCCATGGAGACCAGGAGAAGCACCTGGCTCCTGCCATCGGATCAGCATGGTGCGCCGGCCGCAGCGCGCCAGCCGTGGCGGCCATTGGAGGGTGAACCAATGGCAAAGGAAGACCTTTCTCTCTCTCTCTCTCTCTCTCTCTCTCTCTCACTGTCCACTCTGCCTGTCAAAAAAAAAAAAAAAAGAGAGAGAGAGAGAGAGAGAGAGAGCCTCTTCTGAAACCTGTCTGAGACGTCTCTGGATCCCTGGAGTGACGGAGGAGCTCGCCTTCCTGTATGTCCAGAACCCACACACTTTCCTGGTCACATAAAGAGACAGCAGCACACACAGGCAGGGCTGAGCGGCAAGGGAGGAAGCTGGCACGGAGCACCCAGCTCAGGAGGCTGTCAGCAGGTGGGCCTAGGGCCTGGATTTGCTGCCAACCCCACGTGAAGACTTTCAGCCAGGCCATCTTCAGTGAGGCCCCTGAAAAAGTTATTTTACCAAGCCTAAATCTGCTTTTTTCTTGTCAGTTCCAGCGGATGCAGAATTCCAGCACAAACACAAAACAAAACAGACAATGACACTGACAGTGCAAGGAGTCTGCTTTGCCAGCATCTGCTACAAAATAAGCAGATGGTATGCACTTTATTGAGATTATATTTCAAAAAATGAGAAATTTCTTAAACTATGTCTTTTTTGCTGCAAATTGAGAATACAGTTGCACAGCTTTCATCTGGGGCTCCATGCCCATATTCCCAAGCACCAGACACACAAAGTACTACTTTACTACAATACATGTATCTTTACAAACACACACACACACACACAGTGCATACATAATCTACACTAAGGTAACCAAGATCTCAGGCTTTCTTTCACTTTTAATGTTTATTTGTTTTCATCTACTTGAAAGGCAGAGCCGCAGAGAGACAGAAACAGAGACCCTCCATCACTGGTTCACTCCCCGAATGCCCACAGCAGCCAGGGTTGGGCAAAGCAGAAGCCAGGAGCCTGGAGCTCCATCTGGATCTCCTACATGGACGGTAAGGGCCAAACGCTGGGGCCACCAGCTTCTGCCTCCCAACACGCACTAGCAGAAAGCTGAATGAGAATCAGAGAACCCAGGACTCAAACTGGCACTCCAACACGGGGTGCAGGCTTCCCAAGCGGACTTGGCCCACTGTGCCGCAACGCCTGCTTGCCCATGTATCACCATTTTCAATAAAGCGTTTAAGGTCCACTTCACTGGAGCTTTTTCACCATAAGACTGCTCTGATTTTGAAGGGCTAGAATTGAACTGAAAAAACATAGGGGCAGACGTTTGCACAGTGGTTAAGATGCTGCCTGGAACACCCACATCCCATATCATAATGCATGGGTTCAAGTCCTAGCACTGCTTCCAATTCCAGCTTCCTGCAGACCCTGGGAGGCAGCAGGTGATATGTCACTGGGTCCCTGCCACTCATGGGAGACTTGGACTGAGTTCCCAGCTCCTAGCTTCAGAATGGTCTAGCCCCAACTGTTCCAAACATTCGGGAAGTAAATCAGCAGAAAGAAGAGATCTCTCTACCTCTCTCTCTCTCTCTCTCTACCCCTCTCTCTCTCTCTGTCAACCTTTCAAGAAATAAATATGTTTCAATAAATAAAGCTTTATAAAAATAAATGTTCCTTTAATAAAATACCACAATGTCTTAATGTATTACTGTCCACAGATGAATAAAAAGTCATTCATCATTATAATTCACATTATTACCGGGAAATGAAGCTTTATCTTGTAATGGTCCCTATCTCAATGCAGCAGCCCCTGCCTGAGGGTGGTGTACCAGATGGCCTGTCAGGTGGTAAAAGGAGCACCATGAGCTGCAGTTTTGTCAAACTAACCTCAGTACAAACTACTGCAATTTATTAAATCAATTCTCAGGATAATTGAATGCCCTGCCAGGGACATCCATCTAATTAGTTTTCAAAATGTTATCAGAATTCATGTGTCATCAAATAGCTTTTGTCATAACATCAAGAATTATTTTATCTTTTCACATTAGCACTTCATAGAGTTTTTTAAAGAAATTCCAAGTGGTATAACATGAATATTTTTGCTGACTATTCACATAATTTATTTAAATAGTAGCAAGAATTTATATTGTATTTAATTTAAGACTGTCATGTGAGTTATATATAAAAGATTCAAACCCTACTTTTGAAGTCTGAATAGTCATTGATTCTGTAAACTCGAAAAGCTTTTCAAAATGTTCTACAATCCCAGTCCCAGTATGATATTAAGACCATATTATGTAGCCAAAGGAAAATGAAATAAATTATAAAATTCTGAGACTTACATAATAGAAACCATTGGAGGGGCTGGTGCTGTGGTGTAGTGGGTAAAGCTGCCACACGCGCTGGTGGCCTCCCATATGGGGGCCAGTTCAACTCCCAGCTGCTTCACTGCTGATCCAGCTCTGCTTATGGCCCGAGAAAGCAGTAGAAGACGGCCCAGCTTCTTGGGCCCCTGAACCACGTGGGAGATCTGGTAGAAGCTCCTGGCTCCTGACTTCATACTGGCCCTGTTGCAGCAATTGCAGCCATTTAGGGAGTGAACCAGCAGATGGGAGACCTCGCTCTCTGCCTCTGCCTCTTTGTAACTCTGTCTTTCAAATAAAAAAAAAAAAAAAAAAAAAAAACAAAGAAAGAAGAAAGAAACCACTAGAGATATAGGCCCTATCTTAAGGGGCTGGCAGTCTAGACAAGGAAAAACAACTTTCATTGCTTCTCAATACAATACCAACAAGTACATGAACACAAATCAGCATTTGTGAAAGGATAGGTAGAAGCCCAAATCCTTAGCTGATTATTTCAATACCTCAGGAAGGCTGGGGTTTAAATAAATACTGTTGGAAGGGAACAGAATTATGCAAATTAGTTGTCACCCCTACTCAGATTAACCAAATGAGGGTTCAATCTTCTACTACATATTCAATAGGCCACTAGGTCAGAAAGCTGATCTATGAAGGTGGATGTCGTGTTTATCACAATGCTTGCCTGTCTAGCACCAGGTGCTAAACAAATGTTGACTTTCATCACGTTTACCTATTTCCTCTCCCTGTTCTCCAACAAGACATAGCTATGGTTTTATATGTAAGCACGGTAAATGAAAAACCAAGTAACTACCTCTATCCAAGCGCACTTGCAGATCTCAGGGCTAGGCTGTGCAGAAGGGGAAAAGAGAACTGTGGTAAACAAGGTTACATGGTTTGATGGAAAAAATACACCTGGCAGGCCAGATAGCTCAAAAAGCTGAGAGCTGAGCACACAATCTGTATTCAGACTGGGACTTGTAGAATGGAGTTCAGTTCTTCCCACTGTTTCTCCTTCCCCTCCTCCCCAACAAGTTTAATTAAAAGACAAAGGCCTCTGCGACATTCCCCCCTTTTGATGCTCTGAACCGTTTTGGGTCAGAGAGCTTCATCCTGGCCCAAGGACTTATATTCTTACAGCATTATGACATGTGCAGCCGTTTTTTTGTTCTTTTTTTTTTTTCCCCTGCCAGGGTCTTTATGAAGCTAGAGATGGCTTTCATAAACAAGGGCACAAGACAAGGAAAAATCAGTCAAGCCCCTAACATTACAATCACAGCGCCTGTGAGGGATTTGAATCCACTAAAAGTTAAAGACCATCCTCCAAACACGTCTCTGGAGTTTTAACCTCTCTAGGTCTGGACCAGAACATGGGTGAAATTTTTTATTTGATGAGTCATTTCTTTATGATTTTGTCATCATCATCTATTTGTGTACAACTTTTAAAATGTTATACGATTTCTAGGAAACAAAATGACATATTTGTTCTTTCTCATACTTCAGGTAAAAAGAAAATATGAATTCTTCTCTACCACCATGGCTTCAATTGAAAAACTAAACTCTGGGCTGTAAACTTACTGTTGTATTATCTGTAACAAAAGGTTTGCTAAACAAATTAATAGCATAATAAGTAGCAGCGACTCCAAGATGTGTGTGTATGTGTGTGTTTTCCACTCTTCATAATTTATTTATTTCAAAAGAAGAGACAAAGAGAGTTCCACCTGCTGGTTCACCCCCCAAGCCCACAAGGGCCAGGGCCAGGACAAGGCTGAAGCTGGGAGCCAGCAAATCAATCCAGGTCTCCCATACGAATGACAGGAGCCCAGCTGCTTGAGACGTCACTGCTTAAGCTGCCTTCCAGGGTCTGCACAGCAGGAAGCTGGAATCAGGAGCTGCAAACCTAGATACTCTGATGTGAGATGCAGGCATTTATTTAACTGCTAGGTTAAATGCCGATTCCCTCTCTCTCTCTCTCTCTATATATATATATATATATTTTTTTTTTGACAGGCAGAGTGGACAGTGAGAGAGAGAGACAGAGAGAAAGGTCTTCCTTTGCCTTTGGTTCACCCTCCAATGGCCGCCACGGCTGGCGCGCTGCGGCCAGCGCACCGCGCTGATCCGAAGCCAGGAGCCAGGTGCTTCTCCTGGTCTCCCATGCGGGTGCAGGGCCCAAGCACTTGGGCCATCCTCCACTGCACTCCCTGGCCACAGCAGAGAGCTGGCCTGGAAGAGGGGCAACCGGGACAGAATCCGGCACCCCAACCGGGACTAGAACCCGGTGTGCCGGCACTGCAAGGCGGAGGATTAGCCTAGTGAGCCACGGCGCCAGCCCCTCTATATATTCTTGAAATTAATAAAATAGCAATTACGGAATACAGCCCTTTTCCTTTAACTTCTCTTCTTCATTATCCAACTAAACTGTTATTTTGTTGTATTTATTTTATAGCTTTATGATTTTTAATCAATTTCATAGCTTTTTGTGTATATGAGTAGTACATACTGAACTTGCTGAAAGCATAAATGGACGAATCAGTGAGACGTTCCTGAGCCACAGACGACTGTCCCCATGTAAATGGGGACCTCCATGAGAGTACCCAGAACCACTCTCAGCACTGGAAAGTTGTTTCACTCCTCTTTCCATAAAAGGCCTCTAACACATCCCCAAATTTCTGTGCAAAATGGTGTTTCTGAGTGTATTTTCCAGGGCAGAGATGCCAAAGCTGTCATCAGATTCCCCAGTGGAGGTCTGGAATCCTGGAAAGACTTTTCTAGAAGAATCTGCGGAATCTTTTCTATCATAACTCCTCTGTCACAGAAATGATCCGTCCACCTCTGCTTACATGCTTCCAGTGACAAGAGACTCACTACTACATGAGGCCATCTGGTCAATCTACCACTCTGGCGAATCCATTCCCTGTAAATTCTGGTTGGCCATGGCTCCATGCTCCAGTCACACAAATGTCACCAGTCCTTACGCCACTAAATAACCTGGTATGTACTAGGGCTCTTCAAAAAGTTCATGGAAAAGGTGACTTTTGAAAAGACTGTGCATGGATCTCAAAAAAATTTTTGTACCACAATAAATTTACCTTTTAATTCCACTTTCTATGAACTTTTGTACCACAAAGTTTCTGCTTTCATTGCGGCCTTGACACTCAGGGCACCGAACCCTGTCCAACCCTTGCCCACAGCCCAACCCTCCCAGGGCTGAGTGCTGCTCACTTGGGCTCATTCCGGGCATCCTTAGCTAGCAAGCTTAATAGTTCATTATCTCAGAAACAGATGGTTCACCACCTGACTTAGACTGAATTTACAGTTAACTCAAACCTCTGGGTTCTGTTTATTCTCCATTTGTGCTTCAGTTCCATCATCCATAACTTATTCTTTTCATTTATTATTATTATTCAGTTATTCATCAATAACTTATTCTATTCAAGCAGTTAATCTGGAGATCCTACAGCAAGATTTCGCAATGATCCCTATTAAATTTCTTCCTTTAAAAGGCTCTTTATTTATTTGAGAAGCAGAGTTACAGGGCTGGATGAGAGAAAGGTCTGTCATCTGCTGGCTCACTCCCCACATGGCTGCAACGCCTGAGGTAAGCCTGATCCAGAACCAGCAGCCAGGAGCTTCTTCCAAGTCTCCCAGGCAGGTGCGGGGCTCGAGCACTTGGGCCACCTTCCACTGCTTTCAGAAGCCACAGCTACGAGCTGGATCAGAAGAGGAGCAGCTGGGACTCGAACCAGTGCCCACATGGGATACCAGCGCCATAGGCGAAGACTCAGTCCACTAGGCTACAACGCTGGCCCACCTATTAAATTTCTAGTTACCAAATGTAATCAAATTTGGCTTCAGCCTGAGGGTCTCAAGGATCTCAAGTTCTATCAACCCAACCTTTACCCACTGCCCCACTCCCACTGTCAGACTAACTAGTTCAGACAGATTTTCATGCAAGCTAATGTCTTATTGAACAAGCAGTTTTTACTGAGTTGGGCTCATTTATGTGAGAAGGGTTATAATAAAGATACAGTAGATAAAAAAAAAAAAAAAACAGATGTTAGGGGCCGGTGCTGTGGTGCAGCGGGTTAATGACCCTGCCTGAAGTGCCAGCATCCCATATGGGCACCGGTTTGAGTCCTGGCTGCTCCTCTTCCGATCCAGCTCTCTGATATGGCCTGGGAAAGCAGTAGAAGATGGCCCAAGTCCTTGGGCTCCTGCACCCACGTGGGAGACCCAGGGGAAGCTCCTGGCTCCTGGCTTTGGATCGGCACAGCTCTGGCCATTATGGGCAATTGGGGAGTGAACCAGCGGATGGAAGACCTCTCTCTCTCTCTCTTTCTCTGCCTCTCCTCTCTCTGTGTAGCTCTGACTTTCAAATAAATAAATAAATAAATCTTAAAAAAAAAACAGATGTTGGACAAGAAAAGCCTAAAATAGTCAAAAGAGTGAAGTGCTTAGGTACAGGGAACCTACATCTAGACTGCCAAGACTCAAATCCTGATGTCGCCTCTTAAGAGCTGTGTGATCTTGGGCAAGCTATTGAACCTCTCTCTAAGTGCAATATAAGTGCTTGTTTCATAAGAAGTGAATATGCAAACAGATTCAAAAGTTTGTGGAAAGCAGAATTAAAGGGTAAGTTTCGGTCAGGCACTCGGCATAGCCTCTAGGATATCACTTGGGATGCCTGCATCCCACGCTGACTACCTAGTTTTCAGTCCTGGCTTTCTCCTACTAGCTCTAGCTTCCTACTAATACGCACCCTGGCCAGAGAGGCAGCAGGTGGTTAGCTGCAGAGGCCACAAGCACCCGGGGCCAATTGATCTGGCCCTTCCCAGCAGGTTGTTGGAGCTGGCTTTCCCCATGGACATACGTCTTGTAAGAGAAGCAGCCTCTTCCGGATTGACTCCCACGCATACCTGGGACAGCTTCCTGTGCTCAGTGCTCTTCCACTGCACAGGAGAATCAGAATAGCTCCCATCTGCCGTCCTCCCTCACTCCAGCTGCCCCGCAGGCACACCTCAGCCTAGCTCCAGTCACAGAGAGCTCACTGGGTACCGGCAGTGGAGCAGGACCCACACACCCACTGCACTCCTCCCAGATAAAATGTCTTCCAGTACAGACTGCCAGAATCCCCTTCCCATCTCTCTCATGCTTGCTGCCCGGCTCTCCCACCATTCTCCACTGCTGTTTGGCTGAGGTCCAGCTAAGCACAGCAAGCATTTCTTACCAAAAACAGTCATATTTACCTACATTGGCAAGTTAGTAAGTGCCAAAGCCAAGGCTAAATATGTCTGATTTCTCAGGCAGGGCTCATTCAGGACCCTGACACCCTGGTTTCTATGATACTATAATAATGAGGGTAGCTACCATGTCCATATATGTAAACCACACACACACACACACACACACACATCCGCTGGTTCAGGCAGGTTAGCTAAGTGGCCTGAAGCCACTGTGCTAGTAAAAGACCAGGTGCCCATGTTCTGTCCTTGGCCCTCTGTTCTTCATAATCTTTCAAAACTAAATTACTTATTTCTATGGCTTCTCTTCCAGTTTTTGAACTTCTCACCGACAATCCTGTTTTCATCTCTGAAATCTACTCCTTTCGGGTTGCTGAGTAGAAATGTCCATGCAAATGGCTTGTCGCCATTTCAAACCCACGTGACTAAAGGTGAATTTGTTACCCTCACCCCCTACCCAGTTCCCCTGTCCACCCTCTGTAGACCAACATCCTCCCAGCTGCCGGCTGGCATGCATCTCTCCCCTCACCCCGCCTCTCCCATTCGTCCCTCCCAGAGTTCCAGAGGGATCCCTAGGAAGCCTGGCATCCTTCTTCCCACAGACTACCTGCTTCACTCCCGTGGCTGCTCACTCAGTGTCATGGTCAGCATTGATGGCCCTGGGGCCGTCTCCATCAGCAAAGCCCACAGGTTGCAGGGGCATCCCTGTGTGTCTTCATTTTCTCGGCCACTGTCAGACGAATCTTCCTGAGCACAGTTCCCCCATTCTGAAACCTGCAAAGGGGCCGGTGCTGTGGCGTAGTGGGTAAACCTGCCGCCTGCAGTGGCAGCATCTCGTATGGGCACCAGTTCGAGTCCTGGCTGCTCCACTTCTGATCCAGCTCTCTGCTATGTCCTGGGAAAGCAGTGGAAGACGGCCCAAGTCCTTGGACCCATGCACCCACGTAAGTGACCCGGAACAGGCTCCTGGCTCCTGGCTTCAGATCGGCAAAGCTCCAGCCATTGCAACCATCTGGGGAGTGAACCAGCAGATGGAATATTTCTTTCTCTGCCTCTGCCTCTCTGTCACTTTGCCTTTCAAATAAACAAATCTTAAAAAATAAAAAAAAGAAGCCTGAAAAGACTCCAGAAAGTAGCTTTTATGCCCCCCAAATCTTTCTCCCCCTGCCTGGCTGGGTAGGTGAAACCATGCCATCATTCCTGTCTCTCCCTGCCTCGGTGGGCTCTCTGCCCACATCTGGCTGTTCCTATGCCACCTATCCTTTATAAGTACAACACACTCCACTTCTTCCTAGGCACCAGGGACTTTGGAGCCCATAGAACCAAGAAAATCCTGCTGCACACACAGCACGCGCCGCCCATCCAAACACTGGCTGCACTCTGACCTTGGCTGTCCACCTTCCTCTCCCATGTGGCAGCCACATCTTCCAACAAGACAGTAAAGGGTTCAGAGGAAGTAAGACAGTAGCTATGCTACTCGTCTATTCCCTGAGGCTCCAGGCAAAATGTCACACATAAGGAAGCAACTCAATAAATCAGTGATCCTCAAAGCGCTGATATGCACTGGGTAGGCTTGTTTCCCTGGACACCGGGTTGTGGGTCACCCCGCATGATCCTGGAACAGAATCTAAAGTCCATGGTCTGAGAAGCCCTGTCATACCAAAGGTAGACATGCCATTGTTTTTTATTCTGATGCTTGTCAGCTACATCAACAATAACTCAGATACACACATTTTCTTTCATCCAAGAGTTGTTTTAAGAAAATAAATGAGATTTGCTCACACAAAACAAAGCTATAGGTATTTTGAAGGATGCGAGGTATTCAACAAATTCTCCACATTCAGGAAGCAAGAATTTGGTCTGTAACTGGCTCTAACACAATCTCACGCTGTAGATGAAGTAGAAAATCCATCTGGGGATTGGACATGGAAATTAGAAGGCAGAACTGTTCTAGCTAAAATTGTAATTCATTAGGCAACTCAGCAAACATGGCTTCACAATGAATAATCTGCCATAAATATTCAGATGGTGAGGAAGAAAAACACAGAATCACGTGATGCTTTCAGCAACACAGAATTATTTAATGAATTCCCCAAACATCTTAGACAATGTTGAATATTTATGGAACTGGATCCAGTCGTTACAAATGAAGAAGGTTCAGGAAAGGAGATTCTTGCAGATAACAGTGTGTCATATTTAGGTTAATAGCCCTGAACTGGGTAAAACTGTGTAGTTCTTAAGAAGCACTTTCGTCAAGTTTACTTGACAATGGAGAAAAGGGTTTAGAAAAGACCACACTTTTATGGAGACTGTGTTTTAGGAAGTCATTTTGAGGTTAACTGTGGTTTTTGTGGTGGACATCATTTCTGGTTTCATTAACGTGCTGCCCGCTTCTGAGAACCGTGTAACAGAGTAATGCCCACAAGTCACAGTATAAAGATGGCAACGCAGAATTAGGAGCACTGTTCTCCTCCAGGGAGACACAAAGAACTTGGGGTGACTAATACCATCCTTCTAAGTTTCCCCCACGAAAACAACAACCTCTCTTTTGCTTGAACATTATTAGTTAGCTGGGAGACAACCCAACTCTTCTTTTTTTTTTTTTTAAGATTTATTTATTTATTTGAAAGAGTTACACAGAGAGAGAAGGAGAAGCAGAGAGAGAGAGAGAGAGAGAGGTCTTCCATCCTCAGGTTCACTCCCAAATTGTTCGTCAATGGCCAGAGATGTACAAATCCGAAGCCAGGAGCCAGGAGCTTCTTCTAAGCAGGTTCACGGGCCTAAGGACTTGGGCCATCTTCTACTGCTTTCCCAGGCGAAAGCAGAGAGCTGGATCGGAATTGCAGCAGCTGGGACTCGAACCGGGGCCCATATGGGATGCCGGCACTGCAGGTGCACCACAGCGCCAGCCCCAACCCAACTCTTTTCTACTTAATTCAAATGAATAAGACATTGTCCTTCCCTAAACAGAAACATGCTTCTCCAAATCCAAGTCCTATCTGTCCTGTGAAACTGACTGGATCAAGAGTTCTTCCTAGGACCGCGGCTCACTAGGTTAATACTCCGCCTGTGGCGCCGGCAACCCGGGTTCTAGTCCTGGTTGGGGCGCTGGATTCTGTCCCAGTTGCTCCTCTTCCAGTCCAGCTCTCTGCTGAGGCCCAGGAGTGCAGTGGAGGATGGCCCAGGTCCTTGGCCCCTGCACCCCCATGGGAGACCAGGAGGAAGCACCTGGCTCCTGGCTTCAGATCGGTGCAGCGCGCCGGCCACCTGCCAGCCGTAGCAGCCACTTGGGGAGTGAACCAACAGAAAAAAAGGAAGACCTTTCTCTCTGTCTCTCTCTCACTGTCCACTCTGCCTGTCAAAAAAAAAAAAAAAAAAAAAAAGTTCTTCCTTGATGTGGGTGTTGGGCACAGCAGTTAGAATGTCCCTTGGGACACACACACTGCGTGTCAGAGTCCTCGCTTTGAGTCCCAGCTCTGCTTCCAGTTCCAGCTTCCGACCAATGTTACCCTGGGAGACAGCAGGTGGAGGCTCACGCGGATGGACTCCTGCCCACCATGTGAGAGATCCAGATTGAGTTCTGGGCTCCTGGCTTCAGCCTGAGAGTGAGCGAGGGAGTGGAAGGAAGGTCTCTCTCTTGTTCTTTCTCTCTCTGCCTTTCAAATATATAAATAAATAATTTAAGCGATTAATTTAAGAACGAGTTCTTCCGTTGCTTCATGCCAAGTTCTTCTAGCATTTGGATATAATTTTCAGATTACCTTTAATTCTTTACTTCAGCTAAAAACTCTTCATTTCTTATAAATGTTTATCAAACATCATGTTTTCCAAAAGTCTCACCAACCTCGTCACCTTCTGTCACCATACCAGAGTTCATCGATATCTGTGGGTTTTGTGACAGAAACTGTTTCTGGTTTCATCAGTGTGCTGCCCGCTCCTGAGATCCATGTGAAAGAGTAATACCCCCAAGTCAAAGCAGCCACATGAAGACGACAACGCAGAGTTACGACGGGCACAGCACCATCCCTTTGGCATGAGATTCCACGTCTGACCCGTGTAGAACGGAATCTAGGGGAGCAACTAACTGCCCTTTACATGCGTGTTTCAAAAAGCCCTTGAAAAAATGCAGGCTATGGAAAAAACTACACGTGGATTTCAAAATCTTTTGCACCAAAATAAACTTAACTTCTTAATTCCATTTTCCACAAATTTTTTTGAAGCAGCCTTGCGTAATGTACATCTGAGACTTTCTATTAAGCCTACCTGAAATTATGGAAGATATTTTAGTAATTTCACCATATCATTAGCTCACAGTGAGTTAATTACAACCCTCGAAGTTCTCAATCGCCACCGTGAACTATTTTTAGTTGTGTTGCCTATGCCCCATCCATATAAAATACAGTCCGCAGAACCTATAGTCAGGACTTTGCATTTATAATTTTATAAGCCGCTGCTCTCCCCTCCCGCTAAAGCCCTCTCCATTGGAAGCCTCGGGATCAGGCTCTTTCCTAAAAGCATCGATTCTCACCTGCTCGGCTGCTGCTCTCTAACACCTGCCGCGGTTCTTTCTGATGTCAGGAAGCATCTGGGTGAGTATATCACTCCTGCCCTGGCCATTCTTCTGGATCCCTCCGAGGCCCTTGCTCCCCACTTCCCTCCATAACTGAAGTCCTCAATCTCTATGGAAACACTGCAACCCTAAACCCTTCTCCTCTCGGCACCCTTATCCCAGCACCCCTACTCCTGCAGCCCTGCCCACACACACAGCCTGCTGTCGGTCTCGCCTCCGAGTTCCACCCCTCCTCACCAGATTCCATGCCCTCCTATCTGTACTGCCTTGCATGCATCTTCAATTCCAGTGTCTCTCTCTTCCTGGAACACTCACCGGAAAACAAAAATAAAACCCGATCCAACCATCCACCCGTTCCAAACCAACACTCGGGCGGCTGACCGTGACTGAAAAAGAAAACAGGACAGTATCTGAGGACTCCACTAGTCACACTTGAAGCTCTCACGGTCACCAACTGCAAGGGAGCCCCACACGTGGCTCAAACTTCTTACAATTTCTCCCTCTTCCTTTCACCTCCTTCCCCCAGGTGACAATTTTATACCTTCTGCTCCACTCTCAAGCTTCCGACAGCTCCACTGCTGCCTGCACAGGGCTGTTGACCTGGCTTCCTATTTCTTCCACAGAAGCAGCAGAAGGTCCACCTGTCCCCAGCCCCACATCTGCCCACTGCCTGCATGTGTGCCTTCTCCTCTGTCCTGCCTCCACGGGCATCCACTAAGCATCCTCACATCCATCTAACATCCGCCCTCCACTGCGCACCAGCTCCACGTGCCCTGCTGTGGGAATCCCCCCTCTCTGCCTTGCCCTGTCCTCCCCAGCCTCCTAAACCACAGCATTCTCTCTGCCTTAATATCCCTCATAGGAAGCAAAAAGTCTACACCTTCCGTTCCTTTTATTCCAAGCCTTCATTGAGTTACTTCTCTCTCTTTTCAGTTTCTTTTTTTTTAAAAGATTTATTTATTTATTTGAAAGTCTGAGTTACATGTTACATGGAGAGAGGGAGAAGCAGGAAGAGAGAGAGAGAGAGAGTCTTCCATCTGTGCTGGTTCACTCCCCAATCGGCCACAACGGCTGGAGCTGCTCCGATCCAAAGCTAGGAGCCAGGAGCTTCTTTTGGGTCTCCCACGCAGGTGCCGGGGCCCAAGCACTTGGGCCATCGTCCACTGCTTTCCCAGGCCATAGCAGAGAGCAGGATCGGAAGTGGAGCTGGGACTTGAACCAGCGCCCGTATGGGATGCCAGCACTGCAGGCGGTAGCTTTACCTGTTATGCTGCAGCACCAGCCCCTTTTTAGTTCGTTTATACCAAAACTCCTCTAAAGAGTCATGACTACAGATGTGTTCTGTTATTTCCTCCCCTACACAGTCTCTAAAACGCATTCCAAGAAGCCAGCATTGTGGTACAGCAGGTTAAGCTGCTGCCTGCAACACCAGCATCCCATATGGGTGCTGGTTCAAGTCCTGGCTGCTCCACTTCTGATCCAGTTCCCTGCTGATGCACCTGAGAAAGCCGGAAAAGATGGCCCAAGTGCTCAGATCCCTGCACCCCTGCACCCATGTGGGAGACCTGGAAGAAGCTCCAGGCTCCTGGTTTTGGTCTGCCCCGGCCCTGGCCTTTGCAGCCACTTGAGAAGTGAACCAGAGGATACAAGCACTCTCACTCTCTCTCTTTCTGTACTCTGCCCTTCAAATAAATAAATCTAAAAAATATAAATTTAAGTAAATAAAACGCATTCCAAGCAAGATTTTTTCCACACATTTCACAAAAAGACAGCCTCCTCAAATTCCTAAAGACTTCCTCACTGTCAAATCAGGAGGCTGACTGAGTGTCAGTCCCCACGTTACCCAACCTGCAGGCAGCCCTGGCCAAACTCAGCCATGCCACTGCTCTGGACACACCTGTCCCACCTGCATTCTGGCAGGCCACATTGTGGTTCTCCTACTTGATTTGAAGGCCACTTTTACTCAGTCTCCTTGGCTGAACCTCTGACTATTTGCATACCCCAGGATTTCTTGGTCCACTTTTTGTCAACGCCCACTCCCTTGGGGACGTCACCTCTACCCCAACAACTCCCAGAAGCACAGACCCAGGACCATGTTACTCTCCAGCACTCTACACTGCCTACTTGCCATCTCCACCTGGATGTCTAATGGGTGTTGCAAAATGAACATCTGCACAACAAAACTCCTGGATTTTACCTAAACCCTGCTCTTCCTAAGGTCTCCCCAATCGCAGCTAACAGCAGCTCCTTTCCTGTCTGCTCAGGCTGAAAATCATGGTGTGCTCCATGAGATCCTTGTCCTGCCCTCCACACTCAATCTGCTGGGATACAGGGTTAGCTTTGTGTTCAGACTGCATCTAGAATCTGGCTACTTTCACCTCCCCAGATGTTGTCACTCTGGGGCAGACCACTCTGATCTTGTGTTCAGATTCTGGCAATGACCCAGCATTCCTGCTCCACACCACCATGTTAGAGTCTCAACACAGAGCCCAGAGTGATCCATTAAACCCAGCTTACAACTTAACTCTAGACATGCTCCTCCTTCTCCACTAAACCTTCCCCACCCCAGTGGCTCCCACTGCACTCAAAGCACTATCCCAGGGCCGGTGCTGTGGCTCACTTGGTTAATCCTCCGCCTGAGGTGCCGGCACCCCATATGGGCACTGGGTTCTAGTTCCGGTTGTTCCTCTTCCAGTCCAGCTCTCTGCTGTGGCCCAGGAGGGCAGTGGAGGATGGCCCAAGTGCTTCGGCCCCTGCACCTGCATGGGAGACCAGGAGAAGCACCTGGCTCCTGGCTTCGTATCAGTGCAGCGCCGGCCATAGCGGCCATTTGGGGAGTGAACCAATGGATGGAAGACCTCTCTCTCTCTCTCACTGTCTATAACTCTACCTATCTCTCACTGTCTATAACTCTACCTATCAAATAATAAATAAATAAATAAAGCACTATCCCAAGGCTGTTATGAGGCCCTATAGAATCTAATATACCTGGGCCTAGTGCTGTGGTGCAGTGGGTTAACACCCTGGCCTGGGACACCGGCATCCCATATGGGCTCTGGTTCAAGTCCCAGCTGTTTCACTTCCTATCCAACTCTCTGCTGTGGCCTGGGAAAGCAGTATAAGATGGCCCAAGTCCTTGGGCCCCTGCACCTGTGTGGGAGACCTGGAGGAGGCTTCAGATAGGTGCTCTGGCCATTGAGGCCAATTGGGGAGTGAACCAGCAGATGGAAGACCTCTCTCTCTCTCTCTCTCTGCCTCTCTGTTACTCTGTCTTTCAAACAATAAATAAGTCTTTAAAAAAAAAACTGATAATAACTGTTGTCTCTGAAGAGGGACAATGGTGGATTGAAAGAGAGGGTGTGAAGATGACTTCCTGTTCTCTGCACACCCTTGTATATCTTTTATTTTATTTTTTAAAATATTTATTTATTTATTTGAAAGGAAGAGTTACACAGAGAGAGAAGGAGAGGCAGAGAGGGAGAGAGAGAGAGAGATCTTCCATCCGTTGGTTCGCTCCCCAATCAGCCATAACAGCCAGAGCTGCACTGATCCGAAGCCAGGAGCCAGGAGCTTCTTCCTGATCTCCCACAAAGGTGCAGGGGCCCAAGGACTTTGGCCATCTTCTGCTGCTTTCCCAGGCCATAGCAGAGAGCTGGATCAGAAGTGGAGTGGCCAGGTCTTGAACCTGCACCCATATGCGATGCCAGCACCACAGGCAGTGGCTTTACCCAATATGCCACAATGCTGGCCCCTGTATATCTTTTAAATTTGAATACCCAGGTGCATGTATTTCTTAGCCTAAAAAGTTTTTAATTAGGGCAAAAAATAATGACTTGAATGAAAAGAGCTTATCATGCCATTTTTGGGTTAAACATTGAAATAAAAGATTTTTTTCATTAACAATCATCCTGTAATATATCAGCCAGTTTTTACAATTGTGTACCATTTGCAAAATTAAAGAGAATGCTTTCAACATTTTTATGCAAACTGCGTGCTTCGGGGAATTCCTAGGCATGGTTAGGTGCTTTACGCATGTTGGTGATTCAAAAACTGAAAAGGTGACAGTCTGTGGGAAAAGAAAAGGATGAGCTTTTCACGTCATATTGTAAGAGCATTACTTTTTATTGGTCCAATGGGAATATCTGCCAGTCAACATACTCATTCTTTTCTAAGGGTTTATAAATATTTGGAATAATAATATATTCATAGATTCTACTAGCAATCAGCATCAAATATAGTGGCCCATAAATCTGAAGACGCTACCGTTTTCTGCTTTGTGAAAATCACTTATCCCTTTCAACTGTGCCAGTATTAGTCTTCTTCTCAAAAGGTACCTGGGCTGACCTTAAAGTGGCCGAGCACACGCATTCAACACCAGGAGATAAAATTGCCTCTGAGGCACTAATCCCACCAAAACGAAATGCCGGGTCTCACCTTCCATTTTCTTATTCTGGGCTTCAAGTCTTTCTGTATCTTTTAGATTTCCCAACTGAAGAATCACTGTCCATTTAAAGCCACACAGGTCAAATACCAATTGAGGAATGCTCCTCTTTTCTCATGACTTGTCCCTACTGCATCCCCACCAGCAGTGGGGCCTCTCCAACGCATGCGGTTCCCACCTTTCTGGTCGCCCTCAAATGTGTAAACAAACAAAACTCTCGTTCAGGCACAAGTGTTGTGGTGCAGCAGATTCAATCGCCTCTAGCGTGTCTGCAGCCCTGAACAGAGTGCCTGGCTCAAATCCAGGCTACTCCTGTTTTATTTATTTTTTGTAATTTATTTTTTATTTTTTATTTATTTTTACAGACTTCATACATTTCATAAGTACAACTTTAGGAGCATAGTTATTTTTCCCACCTTACCCACCCTCCCACCCACTCTTTCACCCCTCTTTCTCCTCCCTCTCCCATTCCCAGTCCCATTCTCCACTAAGATCCATTTTCGATTAACTTTATACACAGAAGACCAACTCTGTACTAAATACAGAGTTTAGCAATTTGCACGGTAAAAAAATCAAAAAAAAAAAAAAAACTGTTCCTCAACAGTCTACACAAGGATTGTTCAAAGTCATTGCATCTTGAAGTTAATTTCACTTTTTTTTTTTTAGAAACTTAATTAACTTTAACGAAGCACCCAAGAATGATGCATCTTTTGGGAGCACTTAGACACAGTTGTGATACAACTTTTTGAGGACAGAGGTCCTGCATGGGAAGTTAGTACACAGTGAGTCTTCCACACTTCCAATCCAGCTTCCTGCTAACGCACCTGGGAAGCAGCAGGTGACGGCCCAGGTATTTGGGCCCCTGCCACCCACAAGGGAGACCCCGATCGAGTTCTAGCTCCTGAGTTCCGTCTAGCCTCAGCCCTGATAACTGCAGCCTGTTGGGGAATGAACCAGGGGGTAAAAGATCTAACTCTATCTCCACTTCTCACTCTGCCTTTCGAATATAAATAAATAAATAAATAAATCTTTTTTAAAAGATTTTTTTCTTTGTGTTTCATTTTTTTAAAATGAAATGAGGTGACTTCCGTGGAAAGGATTCCTGTGTGAATATATGCTAAGTCTCTTGAAATATGTCTTTTATGTTCTTTGCCCTCTAAGTTTTCCAGTGTCATTTGTTTGTTTGTTTGTTTGTTTTGAGAGGAGGAAAGAAAGAGAAATCTCCCATCAGCCGGTTCACTTCCCAAATGCCCACGAGAGAGATCCAAGCCATGCTGAGGCTAAGAGCTATGAATTCAGTCCAGGTCTCCCACATGGGTAGCAAGGATCCAACTACTTGAGTCATCACCTGATGCCTCCCAAGGTGCCCTTTAGCAAGAAACTGGAATCAAGAGCAATGCCAGGGCCAGCGCTGTTGCGTAGTGGGTGAAGCCACCGCCTGTAGTGCCAGCATCCCATATGGGTGTCGGTTCGAGACCCAGCTGCTCCTCTTCCAATCCAGCTCTCTGCTATGGCCTGGGAAAGCAGTGCAAGATGGCACAAGGACTTGGGCCCCTGCACCCCACGTGGGAGACCTGGAGGAAGCTCCTAGCTCCTTCCTTCAGATCAGCACAGCACCAACCGTTGCAGCCAATTGGAGAGTGAACCAGCGGGTGGAAGATCTCTCTCTCTCTCTCTCTCTCTCTCTCTCTCTCTCTCTCTGCCTCTCCTTCTCTCTGTGTAGCTCTTTCAAGTAAATAGATAAATGTTAAAAAAAAAAAAAAAAAAAGGGGAGCAGAGCCAAGACACGAACCCAAGCACTCCGACTCCGATACAGGATTCAGGTGTTCCAAGCAGTGTCTTAACCTCTAGGTCAAATGCCTGTCCCTACTACCTGTTTCAAAGCTCCTTTAGTCACTACTAAAATAATCTACTCTAATTTAACATAAAATCACAACTAACCCAAAGATCTTGGAGAAACGTCCAGCCACAGTTATTTCTATGAAGACAGAGAGAGAGAGACAGAGAGAATTTTATATTCCAGAGCTGTATACTCTGAGCAAGTTATATTCATATTTATCCTGAGTTGACCTCAAAACACTAACTCATGCCCTTGTGCCCTTGGGGTCCGATTATTACACTATCCTGCAGTCGAGCTTCTGGCAGAGACTTGGAAGTGAGGAAAATGTAAACGACACACCAGGAACTGTCTGGCTACCAAATACTGCGTGAAACAGCAAGGTGCACATGTCCTAGGAAACCAAGACCGAGCTTGGCACAGCTGCTCACACAAAGGAGGCATTCAGTGAAGGTTTACTAAGTTGAATTGATCTGTGACGGTTTCTCACTTTACAGATAATAAGCACTTTCTGTAATCCATACTGTCCAGGATACACGGTCCGATGGGCGAGACAAGCAATAGCTCTTCCCCAAACCCCCCGAACCGGAAGTAGACGCACAGCCTAGAGAAGGGACGGGGTAGGAAAGCCTATAGCACATCTGAGGAACAGGAAGTGCGACATTTCCTGGAACAGGAAGTTCGGGAAGGGACAGCTACGCTGAAAGCCTTGATAATATTTATTTATCAATGTATTTTTTAAAGAATTTAAGTGTTTCTAAATTTTAATTTAACCTAATTTCAATTCCCTATACTGAAAGACGTTAAACTGTACTACTGCCAGAAATGTTATTGATTGTATCTGGGAAAATAAATTGCATTAAGTCTCCAAACTCTTATTCTTCCCACATTTTTCTTTAAAAGACTGGAAAAGCGGCCAGCACCGCAGCTCACTAGGCTAATCCTCCGCCTTGCGGCGCCGGCACACCGGGTTCTAATCCCAGTCGGGGCGCCGGATTCTGTCCCGGTTGCCCCTCTT